>NC_080023.1:31431842-31732105 GCF_030020395.1 Manis pentadactyla | reverse complement strand
AAGCATCCAGTACAAGCATGAAATTTCTTTTTAATTTTTAAATTGAGCTATCATCGACATGTAACATTAGTTTTAGGTGGCATGAAATATCTTAGATATTTGCACTTTTTTTAATTGTGCAAATTACACATGGTGGTTTATCACAGTCTTGTATGTTTTGATATTAAAATAATGTTTTAAAGTTCCAGTCAGTAAGACTATTTGACTTTGCAAACACACGTTGTCAAATAAAACTGATGCTGTGTGGAGGAAGAAGCTCCACGTTGATCCCTTGGAAGTCAGGCTGAGAACTAGGAAGCCTTTCGAGGGGCACTGGAGACCCTAGCTTTATCACTGAATGTGCAGGTGATTTTTCACATGCTTCTTCAGGCCTGTTGGCGGGTTTGACCACAGTTGCAGTACTTTCCAAGCACTCTTCTCAGAGTAAGCTTGCCCTGATTCCCTTCAGCCCTCACTGTTTGCCATTTGGCTGATTCGAGGAAGACACCACCAGGGGCACCCCTGGGAGCCAGTTAAGCAATGACAGAGGGGACAGAGTAGCATCTATCCCACAAACACCAGCATTTAGAGGATTGCAAGCTGCATGTACCAAATGCAGAGCCCCATCTGGGGTTTAAAAAAGCCACCTCGGGTAAAAGTAATGATTCCCTAATCCCCAGGCTAGGTTACACTCCAGACCAAATAAGGCAGAAATTCTGGGAGGGGTGCCCAGGCATTAGAATTTACTAAACATCTCAGGTGATTTCAATGTGTGACTAGCTTGCAGATCAGTGGGCTGGATCACCCTGGCTGCACGTTAGAATTCCATGAGGAGGTTTTTATGTGTATGGTGGGGAGCCCAACCCTCAACCCAGTAGTCAGAATCCTGGCACTGGGGCATGGGCACCAATATGCAAAAGGCTATAGATGAGAAGGACGTGTTCCTGTGAGAAGCCTGAGAAGAGGTAGCATGAGAACGTGAGAGGTGAGGTGCTGTGGAGAGGGTAAGGGGATTACTGCAGGCTGAGGTGGCAGTGCTCCGCACGGCAGCAAGAGAGCTGCCGATGGCTCTGGAAGCTGCAGAAGGTTCACTGGTGGAGGAGGAGGAGGAGAAGGGTTACGTGGTGGTGCCTGAGGCCCTGGCCCTTCCTCAACTTAAGTCCCGCCCAGTTGTGGCCAAGAAGGTAAAGATGCAACCGAAGGCTCCTCCGGGAGAGGTGCAGCCCCCTCTTCAGGTCATGGAGCTCTCCACATTCTACCCCTAAGCACAGGAGTAGCTGGTAGATTTGGGTTTCCAGTTTGGGCAGAAACCCTCAGAAACCATATCAGCCTGGCTCCTGCACCTTCGGGATACAGAAGTGGATGGGATCATTCTGTCCAGGTTAGACATGGGAAAATTAGCTTCCCTGACAACTCATTGTGTCTTTCAGCAGTGGTTACAAAATGCATACGAGAACCAAGGCAGCCACTCTTGTCTTGAGCAGTTGATGCAGTCCTTTGTACTGCATGGCCCAACCGAGGTGATTTCCTCTCTTCTCTCACCAAGGCAAACATATACTAAATTCCAACAGGTGTTAAGGGAGTCGGGCATAAAGAACACAATTTATAACCCAGAGACGAATGGCCCAAAGAGCTGTTCACTGTGGGATGAGGGATACAGTGTTGCAAACAGCTCCCTCGTCCCTCTTTGGGCCTGTAGTGGCCATTCCCATCCCCTATGTGGGGCAGCCCATGAATATGGTCACCTGTACTGTGCTAGATGTGGGGGAGGCTGAAGCAATGTGGACGTGGAAGGGAGTGTGGGCTGCTACTGAGAGGAAGGGCTTAAAGGGCCCCATGAAGGTCACAAGGACCCAGATGTGGGTTGATTTGATAGAGGTAGGAGCAGACAAGCAGAAACTGGATGGGAAGTGAAATAAAATTTTATTGGAGTTATGGCAACATGAAAATGAAGCAGTGGTTTTGGCCACTGGCTAAGGCGAGGGATAAAGGGAGCTGGTGACAAAGCTGCAGGTCTGAGTGGCATGCCTGCAGGACTTCCTGGGCGAGAGTGAGCCGACCTTGCCTGGACCCTCGCAGGAAACTGATTGGGTGATACAGTTTGACTGAGGGGAGGGCTCAGGCACCCCCTGGTGGGACCAGGTGGAGACCGCAGGTAACATGTTGCAATATCAATTTATTGGTCCCCAGTTAATGTACATGTCCTGGCTCTGGTAGACACAGGAGCTGAGTGCTCAGTGATTCATGGCAACCCTGAATGGTTTCCTGGGACCCCCACTGTGACTGACAGATATTGGGGCAAGACCATTAGAGTGAAAAAAGCCCTAATCCCACTGGGAATAGGGTATCTACCCGCAAAAGAGAATACTGTGTATATCTCTCCCATCCCTGAATATATTTCGGAGATAGATATCCCAAAGGGCTTATGGTTATGGACCATTGCAGGTGATTTCAGACAGAGGATATGCTTAGTGAATGCAGGTTTGAGGGGACATGCCAAGCATCCACCTCTGGCTTTGCTTGTGCTTCAGGGGATGATGAATACCAAACAATGCAAGTTGCCTGGAGGACATAAAGAAATTGGAGAAACCCTCTGGGAACTGGAGAGGGTGGGTATTATACAGCCCACCCATAGCCCTTTCAATTCCCCAGTATGGCCAGTAAACGAGACAGACAGCTCCTGGAGTATGACTATGATTATGGAGAACTGAATAAAGTCACACTCCCCCTCTGTATATTGCTGTTCCCTCTATTGCCACCCTCAGTCATGAACTAGGGACATATCACTATGTTATGGATGTTTCTAATGCCTTCTTCCCTATTGCTATAGATATAGGGAGTGAGGAACAGTTTGCCTTCATGTGGGAAGGGCAGCAATGGACCTTTGTACCTCCACAATCCCACCATCTGTCATGGACTTGCAGCTCAGGATTTGGCAGCATGGGAAAGCCTGCCAATGGTGCAGTTGTGCCATTATGTTGATGATTTCATGCTTACCTCTATTCTCTTACAGACCTAGAAGGTGCGGCACCTAGACTGCTCTAACATCTACAGGAGAAAGTATGGGCTGTGAACACTAACAAGATCCAGGGACCTGGCTTGTTGGTCAAATTCTTGGGGATTGTCTGGTTGGGTAAGATTAAAGTTATACCAGAAGTAGTCATAGATAAAGTTCAGGCTTTTCCTACCCCCACAACAGTAACACTACTGCAAGAGTTTTTTGGTCTTTTTGGGTACTGGAGAGTGTTTATCCCACACTTGGCACAAATTCTGAAGCCCCTATACTGTTTCATACTAAAGGGTGTCAGTTGGGACTGGGATGAGAAGTGTGAATCTGCCTTAACTGCTGCAAAATGGGCAGTCAAGGCCATGCAGGTTTTGAGTGTGATAGATCAGTCAAGACCCTGAGAGATGGATGCCCATGTGACCAAAGATGGCTATGGCTAGGGTCTCTGGCAGTGGCTTGAGTGAACCTGCCAACCTATCGAATTCTGGTCACATTTTGGAAGGAAGCAGAGATATGGTACACCTTAATAGAGAAATAATTAGCTGTCATGTACCTCGCCTTGATGGCTACAGAGCCCATTAGCAGATCAGCCCCAATGCAGGTTAAAACCACCTATCCCATTGTGGGGTGGGTATGAGACTGGACCCAAAAATCACAGAGTTGCATGGCACAGACACCTACACTGGCCAAGTGGGGCACACACCTACAGCAGTATAGCACCCTATCCACTAGCCCTTTGAGTGGAGAGCTCCAGTGCTGTCTGGGGCCAGTGACATATACCAGTGATAGGCAGGAGGAATTGTCTTTGAGCCACTGGTAACAGAGAGCCCTTATTGAGAGGGAAGGACCCCCATACCTGAAGATGCATGGTACACAGATGGTTCCAGCCATGGGCAGCCTCCCAAATGGAGGGCTGTGTCTTTCCATCCTAAGACTGAGATGATATGAATGGAAGATGGGGAGGGGAAGAGCAGTCAATGGGCAGAGTTGTGAGCGGTGTGGCTCATGATCACCCAGAAGCCCTCCCCACTAGCTATCTGCACTGACAGCTGGACCATCTATCAGGGTTTGTGGCTACTGACATGGTACCATACCAACTGGTTGGTTGGCCACCGACCCCATTAGGGGCAAGAATTATGGCAAGACTTATGCACCTCTGGTCAGACCAAACAGTTACAGTATATCATGTGACAGGCCATTTGCCGCTGGCATCCCCATGAAATGATGAAGCAGATGAATTGGCCCAGGTAAGTTGGTTAGAAGGGAAGCCTGCCTCTGATGTGGCCATATGCTTACACTGACGTTTGTTGCATGCAGAACAAAAGACAATGTGGGCAGTAGCCCAATGGTGGGGTCTCCCTCTGACTTTTGAAGAAGTCAGCAGAGCCTGACAAGAATGTATTGTATGCTCTAAAAGGGACTTACACCAAGTCCCACAGCAACCAGGGATGATAACCAAGGGGCCAGTACTCCTCATCAGGTGTCAGATACACTATATCAGACCTCTGCCCATATTAGAAGGGTATCGATATGCCATGACTTCTGTTAACACAGCTACTGAACTTCTGGTTGCTTTTCCTGCACATTGTGTAGACCAGTGAATGACCAAAAGAGGCCTAGAGCATCTCTTTGTGGCCTATGCCCAACTGCAGGTAACTGAGAGTGATTAAGGCACCTGTTTTACTGGACATGCACTATAAGAATGGGTGAAGCAATTAGGGATAAGTGGAAGTTTCATGTAACATATAATCCTACCAGGGCAGGCATGATAAAGAGGTACAATGATTTGTTAAAATCTCTCCTGAAGTCAGACACTGACAGTCTATGAGGATGGTCTGTCCAGTTAATGGACAGTGCTATGGTGTTTGAATAGGAAGTCCCAAAAGGGGGTATTGAGCCCTGCAGACATGCTAACACACATTGCTGCCTCCCCTATACAACTGCAAGTACAAATCAAGGAGGAATCATTGAAGCCAAGGTTTGGCCACCAAAATATCTTGCTGCCAGCACCAGCTGCAATAAACCCTGGAGACTCTGTTCCGTAGATGGGGCCTTGGACGTTCTGACACAGGGACCAGCGATGGCTGGCCCTCCTGGCACTTTGAGGACAAGGCCTGGAGCTGGTCTCCTGTGTATTCCTGGAGTAGCAGGAGTGGCCCCCAAATATCATGGTAATATATCCTAAATGGCCAGAAGGTGAGAGCATCTTACCAGGGAGTTTTGTTTAATCTTTATGGCCAGCGCAGGCTCCTGCAGTAGCACCATACACACACCCCTCAGTAACCCACACAGGGAGAGGAGTAAAGGTATGGTATACTAGACCCAGATGGGAGCTCCTTCCTGCCTAGCACAGAACCACTCCCTTGCATGCATCCTACCTGATGGACAAGACTTGCTTATGTTGGTGTCATTAAAACATGTGTCTTACTGCCCTTAAGGTTAATCTCCTCTAATGCCTTTGTGGATTGGGCACACACTTGAGCAAAAACTGCCAACACATCTGCGTGCTGGGTGTGCAGCCAGCTCCCTACCATTTCCGCTGCAGGCTTCCCGTAGAAGGTGCGAATCATGAACTCATCCAAGTGGGACTGGTTTGAACATGGCTGGAATGACCAACTCAATATTGCTGTGTGGAATGACACACTAATTGACAAGTACCATCTGGTACAGGAGCAGGTTAATAACTTTCAGCCGGTCATAGGGTATTCTATCTGGGATGGTGCTGGGTGGTTTACTGCAATGTTTGTGGCTTTAAGTGAGAAAACACCAAAGCGCACAGAACATGGTAATGGTACCCAGGCCGAGATACCAATACACATTGGGTGGGTCCCTGAGCTTCTTTGTGCCCAAATCCATGTAGCAATAGGGGATGACAAATGGGGTGGATGAAACCCAAACTGTACAGCAGGAGCATTCCCTATTCCCTGGGGTACCCTTTGGGTGTGCAGGCGGTATGGACCTGGGAACACCCGTACACACCTGGCAGGTTCCTGTCCACCCTACCACTGGTTCTTCAAAGTGGGACAGTTTCGGGTACAGACATAAGTGAAGCACAGTGCACGGTGGTATTACCTTCTGGCTATATTAGTCACTGCTTTACCACTGCATGCAACATGTGCCTCTAATGCTACCCATAAAGCTATTACCCCTCTTAACAGAGAAATAGGCCAGCTTAGGACAGTAGTCCTGCAAAACCGTATGACTTTAGATGTGCTTACTGCAGCTCAAAGAGGAGTGTGTGCTATCCTACACACAGGATGTTGTGTGTACATACTGGATGCATGCACAACATAATGTAAACCCAGCTTTCAAGCCCTACAACAGGAAACTCCACAGATCACAGCCCTATCATATGACCCTTTGACTACTTGGTGGCAGTCAGTCTCCTCAGGTTGAAGGACAGCCATTGTCACCATAATTTCTGTAGCTTTCTTTATCCTAGTATTTGGTTGTAGCCTTTATTGTTGCTGTGGGATATGGATGCACTATTCCAGCCTTCTTGCACAGGGATCTTGAGGAAGACTGTGAGTGTGTAGACTGCAAGGTGAGAATCTTGGAGGGGTGGAGTGTAGGTAATATGGAGTCACTATTGCCAGGATGCTGGCCTGACCCACCGCACACACACTATGCTGCCTCATACCTGTACCCACTGCACATGGGCAATGCTGTCTCATGCTTACATAATACTTGGGCTACAGTGCAGGCACATGTTTATACATGCATTGGCAATGAGCCCTATTGTCTGTGCTGGTATAAAAGAGTGACCACTAGGTACTTGTGTGCAGATCCACGGATGTGGATGTGATTTCAGTGCTCAACCTACTGCCTCAAGGATAAAGCTTGTATGACCCCTTTTTCCAAAGCTCCATTGTCATTTTTTGGTTTCACTGAATCCAGAGTGAACTTGCCAGAAGCAGAGCTCTGGCACTGAAGGGCACCTTCCTCAAAGTCTTCCAGATCTAATATGGGTGCCTGGACCCACAGTTGCTGTCAGGGGCATCCCCTGGGGCACCCTGAGTGGGGGCCTCAGAGCTCTGTGACTCACAGCTTTGAGGTTGCCAGGTCACCTGTGGCCCCAGTGTTTCCAGGAGGGCAGCCCAGGTATGCCTGCTGCCCAGTGAACTCTTACTTGCATGAGAGATCAGGCCACCAGTGGTCCCAACACCTGATTTGGAGCCACACCTCACATTAAACAAGGGGTGTGTTTGGGCTCTGGGCTACCCATTCTCCACCCTGCTTGAGTTGCATGCATGGGCCCTGCCCATCTTGCTCCTCCATGTTCAGACCATCCAGGTCCACAGCACTGAGAGGGATGGGCAGTGGCCTTTGCTCTCTGTGCCCCACTGGCATACCCCCAGGATGGCCACCCCCATGCCCTGCCACAGGCTCCACAGTCTTCCCACATGGTGTTCTAGGCTGTTTCCCCTAAATGCCAAAGGACCTTGGGATGAGTGTCCTGTCCTGTCTCCCCCTGGTCGGTACCCTGTGCTGTCCCTGCCCCCTCAGACCACGCCTGCTGAGGGCAGACACTTTGCTGTCATGGGGCTGCTTGTCTCACTATTGCCACAGGTCACGGCCCTCTGCGCCAGGCCTGTGTGGCCAGGCTGAGACCCCCATTCTGGGAAGGTGATGATCCCCACCTGAAGAGTTCAGGACACAGTGGGAGATAGTTCTAGATGCGTTCTAGAAAATTTCAAATGGCAAATTTAACATGACTGAAAGAGAACTACCCTTCACCCGTTTTGCCTAGTGGGGAACACTTGCATTTTGTGCCTGTCATCAAGTGGGAAGCACAGCAGACCTTTGAGAGGAGGGTGAGGGGGCTCATCTTCCCCTGCGGCCCCATATGGAAGCAGCTCAGCAGTGACCGTGTGACAACCCTTACAGTAGTGGTGTTGGGGTAAAGCTGAAAGGAAATTTAGTCATGTGTTTCAGGGCAAATCAGCCTTAAGGAGCCCTGGCATGTACTCACAGCGTGACTCCTTACAGGGGAAGATGCAAATGAACCAGAATGGTTCTTTGGACAGTAAAGAACAAGAGAGCATGACTGGACCCTACAAAGAATTTCATGTGCACTGACAGTAATATGTCAAGTATTAGAGTAGCTCTTCTCTACACATTATTCTAATTTTTCTTCAACAAATCACTATAACCTCATGTGGGCCCATGAATTTTGTAATTCATTATGTAATCAACTTGTTTCATAGATACGAGCCCCACCAAACAAACCTTGCCCAGGCTCTGCACACGCTCGGGGCAGTCCCATTGGGCATCCTGTTTTTCTGTTGTTGTCGTTTATCAAAAGCTCTCCAGGTGATTCCAGTCTTGTACCCAGGGCCGAGAGTCCCTGCCCCAGAAGCAAGCAGGCGGATTCAACCAGCAATAGAGAAGTGCCTCAGGTTGTCAGTGGCTGAACTGTGTCCCTTCAAACCCAGAATCCATTTGTTGAGGTCTGTCTTGCCAATGCGTTTCAGCCCCGGACAAGTTCACTACGGATTCAATGAGGCTGAAAAATGACAATGGAACGTGCTCGGGGTGAAAGGGTTTATACTCAACTTTATTCCCACGGTGGCAGGTCAATCACTAGAATCCTGCCCACTCAGAGCGAGTCTGCATGCAGGAAGCCGGTCTCTGCCTCTGGGCCTCTCTGCCTGTGTAGCTGTCTCAGTCTCTGCCCTTGGCACTACCACCACTCCGGTCTCGTCTCTGCTCTCCTGCAGCCATGCAGCTGTGCCACTGTGTCACCCAGAGCACTGGGTGGAGCTCTATAGAGTCAGTGACGACATACTGTGCATATGTGTATAGTTAGCTAGTCAACCAGGGCCAGGTGAGAATCTTGACCATAGGAACCTTTACTTTATCCATAAGGTCTAACCTCCAGTACTTCAGAATGTATTTGGAAATAGAGTCATTGCAGATGTAATTAGTTAAGATGAGATCCTACGGGAGTGGACTGGGCCCCTAATACAGTATGATGGGTGCCCTTATAAAAAGGGGAAACATGGACAAAGACACATGCACACAGGGAGAACGCTATGTGAACATGAAGGCAGAGATCAGGGTGATGCATTTATAAGCCAAGACATGCCAGAGCTTGCCAGCAAATCACCAGAAGCAAGGGCAGAGGCCTAGAACAGATTCTCTCTCACCACCCACAGAAGGAACCAATTCTTACACCTTGATCTTGGACGCCCAGCCTCCAAAACTGTGAGGCCATATGTTTCTGCTATTTATGCCACCCAGTGTGTGGTGCTTTGTTAAGGCAGCCCTAGGAAATTAGTATGGGGAGACTCCTCCCAGGAACCAAATGGAAGTTCTACACACAAAGGTTCAAAATGAAAAAGAGAAAAACTGCATCTCTCCAAGTAGTGAAAGCATTGGAAACTATTTGGAAACTCAAGTACTTTTTTTTTTAATGCACTTAACACTGCTGCAGGAAGCATCATAAATCTCCTCAATGAACCTTCCCAGTCTGCTGATAGCTAATGAGAAAATGACTGGCTGGTTTTGTGTGAGCTCCTACACCCCTTTCACTGCCTTGCTCATTTACGCCTGTCAGGCCAAGGAGAGATAATTGCATTAAATCACCTGGCAACTTAGCTGCTCTGCTTTTTTAGCATCAAAGGAACCTTTCTCTTTAACCAATTAAAAACCTGAGGTCTCCCTGGCAAGTAAGTAGGGAAGCCTTAAAATTAGAAGTTGGCCAGGAGCTAGAACCAACAAGAGAGCTTTGGGGTCCCAAAGGAAGCTTCTGGTGGGCCCCAGTCAGGCCTCTGGCAAAGGAATCCACAGGGTGCCCCAGAGAGTCCTGGACAACGGGACCTACACATCTCCCAGCAGATCCTAAGTCCCTTGAGGAAGAGGTCTCTGTCACTCACACCTTGACATGGACCCTACTTTCATGACTGGTCCACTGAATTCTCCTACCTAATCCCCTCTTGGTCACAGCCATTAGTCCTCACCTGAATTCTATGCAGGGTTAAGGGTAGAGAGAGAGCTCACAGACGCTGTAGGATGCAGTGAGAGCTAGGAAGGGAGCATCTTAATGAAGCATTCACAGCCGTTTTCAGGGTCACCTAAGCCAGATAAAAAGATGATGAATGGAAATTAATTAGGGTCGGTGAAAGGAGAACAGGTGTTGAACTTAGAAATGAATTTTTCTTTTTGAAGATGTAAATAGAACCTTTGGCTCTTTAGACCAATGGAAATAGTTTCCTAACTGAAGAGCTTGAGATCCACTCATCTTCCTATATAAGATGTAAGCAGATCTAGGGAGCTTTAGGTAAAGCCCTTTTAAAATACATGCAAAAGAAAGATACCAGCATCTTCCATCCTGGCAGCTCTTTTCAGGGCTCCTCCTACTATAGGGCTGTTCAGGGAGTAGATCTGGAGGGAAAAAAAGTGTTCAAACATGACATTGACTGTTCAGTTCTTGGAAAGTTTCATTTACTAGCTCTGCGGTGGTTCACCTGCCCAATCAACCACTTGCCCTCTAGATCCCTAGAAATGCCCTTGTTCAAAAACTCACAAACACCTGGTACCGTTCTCAGTCGAGCTCTTGTTTCGCGATGGGCTCCATGGATCCCTGGCGTTGAGAGGAAGTCTGGCCTCATGCAAAGAGCTTCCTTCTGAAGTCCCAGATTTGGATCAGAGGTCCTTCCCTTGGACAGTCTATTGGACCCTGTAGGCCTTGGTTTCCTCCTCTAAGAGTGGAGACGAACTGAGTGATATGAGCGGCTTTGCACCTCCTTTTAGGGATACAATGGAAGCATAATAAATAAATAAAGCTCCTGATATACAGTATCCAGAGAATGATAAAGCTCCTGATATGCTTCTAATAGATAATGAATAAAGCTCCTGAGGCACTGTAGTAGGTGCCCACCCTGCTTTGTCTGACCTGCCGCTCAGCTGAGGTTTGATACTTCCCTCCAGTCCATATGGAAAAGGAGAGGGGATGGGGGCAGGGTTCCGTCTTCCCCCACCCTGACCTCTTTGGAGGTGTCCCTGAGCCTAGGCTCCTGTGCCGACCCTTCTGAGGAGGGAGTAGTGCTGATAGAGAATGGGAAGGGCAGAAAATTGGCCCTTTTCATTTCTGGGAATCAAATAAAGGAGAATCCACATGCTGAACTTTTTCCAATCAGTAAAAATTTGTTTAGCCCAGACCGCATGCCAGCCAACAGAGGATGGAGAAATGAGCCAGAGTAGGCCCCTTCCTCCAACTCTCTCTGTACCTCGATGTGCAGCTGCTTAAGAATGTGAAACATCTTTCAATACATTTATTTCCCTAAGAAACTGTAGTGATTGCATATTTTATTATACTACTTTGGCTTCTTTTTAAGAGAAAGATTTATGTGCAAAAGAAAAACATTTTTTTCCTCTCTTAATCCATAAATCTCATTGACATTTAAGATCAAATTAATTTCTAACAATATAAACAGGAAGTGACTTTTTTTTTTAAGTTATTGTATAAATAAAGCCAACGATACTTTCACTGCAAGAAAATGGGACAAAACAATTTTTAAGACCTGGAGAAGAACTCATTCTCTAATTGACTAATTAAAATCCGCTTAATCTAATAAAATATATTCTCCATGGAACTCCTGTAATAAAGAAAACTATTAATCTGCATTGAGCTACAGTATGAACTTATAAGAAATAAACTGCATTTCACAGTGCTGGGAGACAAAATGCTGTAAGTGGGGACTCTCACTTTTCCACACTGGCTCCCCAGTGGACACCAAGAACTGTACTGATGAAGAAGCCTCCACACCATTGACAAGAGGCTGTCTTCTCTAGCTAGGAACTGGAAAACCAAATTCCCTCCGCTGACGGCTGGTGACGTTTTCCCTTTGGGAAGACAGTATTTGCTCTTCTCCTTCTTCTGCACAGGGCCAAACTGATCCTGTCCTGACACTTCCTCTCTTGTCCAAGAGCTTCCCACTGAAAAGTGAGACCATTCTGGCCTACTAGCCTTTCCCTTGCAGGCACAGGGAGTGCCATCAGAGTGGAGAAGGGCATTGTCTCATCATCCTTCCAAGTGAAAGGATACAGTGCAAAATTCTCCCTCCAGGTTCTCCCCGAAATGTGGCCGACACAAGAGTGGGTCATAATCTGGGTTATGGGGCCTCTGAATAAGAACATGCTATTTAAAAAGTCATATATATATGTGTTTTGTATGCATATATCTTCAAAGAGACAGCCAAACGTATCTCTAATTTTCAAGAAAGAAGCCTCAATTGAGGCCAAAGATTTCTCTAGACCCTAGAGAGCTCTAAGGAACTTGCTGTAATTAATAGATCAGAATAGTTGGTATTTAACAGATATGTCAAGTAGATAGATGATAGATGAACGATATGAAAGATAATTAGATATACAAATGAATAGATATATTTAAAAGTCAGATAGACCTACATTTCTATCAATTACAGGCTGAAGGAGACTTGATAAGGTACTAAGTTTCCCTAAACCTAAATTTACTTGTCTGTAAAATGTGTTTGATTACCTCTCTAGATGGTTTCAAGGCAGAAATGAAACAGTGTATATAAACTGCTTATTAAAGTGACTGACATAAAGTAAGCCTCAACGAACAGGACCAATTACCAATATCATTCTTATTAAATAACAGTTAATTTGGGGACATATTTCTGAGTCTAGGATTTCAGAACTATAAGGAGACACACTGGACTAATGGAAAGGTTCTGATACTCATCTGTGTAAATGGACACTTTCCACAACAATGCACAGCTTAAGTGAGGCCAGTCACCTGCTGGTCAGATGTTTCCCAAGTCATAGAGGGTGAGACAGTTTTTCAGGGAATCCAGCTTGATTTCCGGGTTCAAAAATCACACCTGTGAAACTTGATCCAGGTGGGAAATTCTTTTGGTTGATTCTGCTGAAGCTATGGTTCATTATCAAGTTATTTCTCTGGGTCACTCTGAGGTCACGTCCTTAATTAATGAAACAGCCAAGGGAGGCCACAAGTCTGGCTGCTCAGCTTTTACCTAAAAGTCCATCATAGTGCCTTTTATTTGTTCAACACTTCCTTGGTGCCAGGCACCATGCAAATAGCCTTCTGTATATCAGTTTATTTAATCTGTTAACAACCGTCTAGGGGAGCAGCTACAATAATCCCTATTTAAAAATGAAGAATCTCAGGCTTGCAAAATCCAGTCATTTGTCCACCATTCCAGATAGTAAGTGGGGGAGCCAACACTGCAGGTAAGTGCCGGAGCTCTTCCCACCAGGCTATGCTTCACAGAAAACCATTAATCCCCCCTTTCTCTCCCATGTCACGTGTGTTTATGTTGCGGATGAGAACAAAAGGTGGTTTAAAATTCTCATTTTTCTCACCTGCTAAAAAGCAGTACAGCCTGTTGTTATTCTTCAGGCTTTATCTTGCTCTGGGCTCTCCAGGCTATTCCCCCAATCCTCTTCATATTGCATCTCTTCTTACCCCAAACCCTGCCCAGGATTCTTTCTGGCTTTTCAAAAATCAACTGGCAACAATTTAGCAATCTCTCCTTTGACTAAGAAGCCCCATTGTAGGGGGCACCTGGTTGGAGCAAGACTGCCACCTGGTGGAATATTTGGGTCACCGCCAACACATATCCCTTGGGCCAAGGTGGGTAGGCTGGCAAGCTCAAGCTACACAGAGATGGAGTCGTGTTCACACCACCTGGACTATTCCTAGACAGCTGCAAGAAAAATCCCAGCGGTGTCCAGACACTGACTTACTGCAATTCAAACTCTTGCTCAAATACAAGGTTAGGACTTTTAAGAGCTTGCATATCCCAGCTCCGAAACCTAAGGTTAGGGTAAGGCTGGAGAGGCAGGGCCATGCAAGAGCAGAATTGCAGCTCAACCTTTTAAAACTGTGAAATTAAAAAAGAAATTATGGATGTCTGCATCAATTCTGACTTCTAATAATTGCATTAAAACATGATTTATCTTGATTACTGAATTTTGGGGCACCCCCCTCCTTACACTTGACACACACAGCGAATGTCTCACTTGCCTCACCCTCACACGGGCCCTGATGAAGCCCTCTGAAGAAAGATCCAACTTCCTTTCAAAGCTCTATCTGGAAATCAGCTACCCACAGCTGTCTTCACTCTGTCTTACCAGAGAATGGTCTAGGCATCACCAAAATCCTTCCTACTCCACTTGATTTACCAACTCAAGTCAAAAGAAAGTACCCAAACTGGGTACACACTTCAGAGCAACTAGTGAATAACCTGAGTAGTGACCATAACTAGTGAATAACTAGTGAAAACCCATTTGCCAATCACTGTCATCACAGACCACTGCTCCATAGCAAGCAGCTAACCTGCCGAGCTAAAAGGCTGCTTCTGCTTTTGCCAGGTCCAGGACCACTGGGCCACCACAAATCTGGTCAAAGGGCACTTGTCAACACTGCATGCTCTCACCTGACCTTGGCCAGGGCAAGCTGAAGGTCCGCCCTGTGACATTCCCTCCTAGAATGTCCGAGCTGAATGTCCAATCAGGCCTGTGTCTATAGTGGTGTCTACCCTAGGTCATTCCAGTCCCTTGACCCACAGCCTGGGGCTAGGTGGGGAGTTCTTTACCTGGAGTGTGTAAGTGGGCTTGGGAGGGGGGATGGTTCTGGAAACCTCTGTTATTTTATACAAAATTACGTGTCTCTTCTGGGGAGATGGTTTATCACTTTCCACTCTCGCAGGATCCCTTGACCCCCATAAAGTGTGAAAAATCATAGCAGGCTTTATAAAGTCTTCAGGTCTCAGCAAGAAATAGCAATAAGAAATACCTTCCCATGCATGGCCTGGTGAACGAGGATCAGCGGCCTGATCTGCGGTCTATGAACAGTGTTGGGCAACCTGGATAGAATGCCCAAGTGTTTTCAGAGTTCAGAGGAAGGAAAAGTTCCTCTCTCTTGTTAAGTTGGAATCTCAGCAGGATCTCGAGAACTGGAGCATCTACATCACCTTCTGTGCTTTCATCCCTTGCTATTGTTCTCAGGTAGATTTCATCCCTTGCTATTGTTCTCAGGTAGATTTCCTCAAGCTCTACACTCTCCTCAACACCTCCCACTCCTCTGGCATCCTTTACTCATCCTTCAGGGTCGGTTTTCTCAAAAATTCCAGGCAGGGCTGGGCACCTTACACACGCCCATTATCCCTGCAGTCGACTTTTCTAGATTTATTTGCATATTTATCTATCTTGCCCACAAGACTGAGCCCAGGAGGGCAGCAAGTGACTCTTATCCATTTCTATATGCCCAGCACCTAGCACAGAGTCAGTGTGTGAAACAAAGGTTAGATGGATGAATAAACAGATCCGTGAAGGAGTGAACAGCACGCCCCTGCCACCCCCATGCCTTCGCTTCCTGCAAGAGGTAAGTGCAGATCTGACAGACATCAGCATGTCGGTGAGACGAGCAGTACAGGGCCTCCCCTGGAGCCACACCCAGGCCAGCTGCCAGCCCTGCGCAGCTGTGTGCTGAGGTCACCCAGCACCCCCCACCCCAGCCGCTTCGCCGTTACTGCCACAGACGCCACCTGCCTGCTGCTCCTTCCCTCTGCTGCTCCCTCTAGCTCCCAGAGCACACAGTAGGGAGACACTGATCAGGGGACTTCAGAGGCAGGAAGTCACTGGCAGATGCCATCTGCGCCCCTGGCAGGGTCTGGGAAACCTGACTCTTCTCCATGATGCTGTCAATACCACAGTGAGGACCAGAAGGAGAAACTACTTGACTCTCAACCTTCCTTCAACAGCAGGATAAACAAAGCTGAATTTCATGCCCAGAAATGCATTGTCCGTGAGCCTAAACAGCTAGTTTTGCTCTGCTTCCTCCCACCGGAATTAGATTCCTAAGAAGTCAGATAACATCTCCGGACGGTCGCTCCAAGTTCGGCTTGTCCCAAACACATTTCAGAAACTGGGAAGAAAGCTCAGAGGAGGGCGGCCTGAGCAGCTGCTTTTGTTCCTGCTCTGAAGCAAGGGGGACAAACCTCTGAGGAAAACTAGGCCCAAGCACAGCTGTGGCCCTCACCGAATCATTACACTTGCCACAAACAAGATAAAAATTTCAAACAACAAAGAGGTCTTTTCCGTGGTCGGCTGAACGGGCTTTCTCATCGTGTTTTGGTTCCTGCTGGGGGCCTGGCCTCGCCTCGTCGTTTCCTCCCATCAGGCTGCCAGTGTCAGACTTCCCTGAAGACCCACCCACTGCTCCTCTGAGCTCTCCCAAACGGGGCAAAGTTGTTTCGTTGTTGTTGTTGTTTTAAATGCAGGTGAATCTGGAAAGGGTTTTGATTGATTGTTTTATGAGCACCGGTTTGACCTTCTGTTATCCACTTCTCAAAGATACAGGTCTTTTCTCTGAGGAACACAAAGGCCCATGTAAGAAAATAGAGAAATAGCCCAAAGGCACAGCTGGGAGAAGAAGTCACTTCACCGATTGTTCTTGCATGTTCACCCCGCTGTTCTTGCATGTTCACCCCGCTCAGATTCACCAGTTCACCACCCCTTCCAGACGTGCAGTAGAAATGGGCCGCTAGTACCCAGTCACACAGGTTTTTAGCCCATGGATGTCTTATCTCTCACCCTAGATCATACATTTCTTTATGTTCCCTTTTGTACCCGCTAAGTGCATAATATTGATTGATAGAAAGCCTAAAGCCAAATTAAAGCCAAGAGCATTTTTATAAAAATATAAACCATTTAGCCCCTCATGTCATGGGTGATCCTGTAAGAAAACCAAGGGCAAGCTGATCCTGGAAGTGCAAGCTGCATCTCAGTGGTATTTAACAGATACCAGGACTGTCTGACTTGCAAAGCTCTGCTCTCCATCTCTTTGGAGTTTCCAGCATTTCAGCGAATGCCCCAAGGAAGTTTCACTTACCAAGCTTAGTAACAGGGACCTAAGGGATCAGGACACTGTGTCAACACACTGCAGGGCTCAGAGCAGAGAGAAGCTCACCAGCATGCTAGAGTGGTGAGTACTTTCCCTGGCCGAGCTACATGGGCTGCCCGGGCTACCCCTCATTCCTAAAATCCTGCCCTGGCCTCCTAACCATTTCCAGCTCTTCTCACTTCTGTCTGCCTTGGGTGGGTATCAGGCTAAAGCTTACTTTGTCTCCCGCATCTAAGGAGGCCTGAGCTGGGAGCATGGCACAATACAGTGATTCTGAAGATGTGTGTTACTGCTGACTCTCACCACAATAGTGCCCATAGCTTATATCTCTGGATCAATTCCAACTTTCTTTACATACATATAAAAGTTAGACTGGACCTCAGAATCCTTCTCAACACAGCATTCTGGGCAGCCACTACCAATCAATCAGCATTGTCCTGAGATTGAGCCTGAAATTTGTCATTATGGGCATAGCAAGTTATCAATAGAATTTAATTTCCATTTCCTTCTATCCTTCCTGCCTGCCTTCCCCAGGGTTTCCAAAAAGGATAGTGGGATAGGTGGATGGGTGGGGGACCTCAATTTCTCACCCTACAGAGAGTCCTGGTTGGCACTACTCTGCTTCTGCTGACTATACTCAATGCTGATGCTTCCTTGACAAAACTTGCTCTTAGCACAAGGCATTTGTTAATAGGCCCTGGTGAGATTCCTGGGTCATTCTGAGGCCATGGAGGATCCTCAGCATAAGCACTCTGTTTCTTACTCAGTCTCATTTCTTCCCCTTCTAACATATGCCTGAGCTTAAAAACATCCATTCACTCCAAACTTCCTTCTTCTTTTTAAAGCTTATGCTGACAAGAGAAATTTCTCCTCCCACTAACCTTCTTTTTTTTTTCATATACAGGGAAGAAAATACAGCTCCACTGTGGGGTGTGTAGTAATGGGCAATGATTTGAAATTCTCCTGTGTTCTTGGAGCCATCAGCACCCTTAACCTGTAACACTGGCTGCCCTGAGGTTCTGAGTCGCCCCATGATTCAGCTATGGGTGTGGAAGCACGTTTTTCCAAGGCCCTTTCAGAAGCCCTGGCTTTTGGTTTTGAATCAACCCAGTTGTGGTGATATCAGGATATTTTTCCCTTAATAAAATATCACTCAGTGATCAAGAGGAAGGAAATGTTAAGAAATTCTTATTCAAGAGAGTTTAAGGGAGAATAAAATAGGTCTTACAAAGCAACATTTTTGAGATTTGAGTACAAGTAAATCAGAAGCATATGGATTGTGTGCTGTTAAAGCATGCTTTTGTTTCCCAGGAAGGAATACTTGGAAAAAATATATTATATAAAACGGCATATATTTGAAAATACATGGAGATTTTTAAGAAACCAAAATGTTGCAGGGATGGTCCAGCTCTAGTTATTAATAATCTAGGACCATCTGGGGAGTAAAATTAGGTGGCAAAATGATTGTACCATTTATTATTCCAAGAAGGAAATGACATATGTCACATATTTCTAAAATAGAAAAATGCTATCCTGCAGTCTATAGATTAGTTTTGTTTCACTGTCTTTGTTTTGATATTACTTATAATCATTCTTTTCACTGAACTCACAGTCTTTGAAAGGTAAAAGTGCAGAGGTGAAACAGGGCCCTGGAGTCGGACCGTGGACTTGAATGATGGCTCTGCCCCACCAGCCGTGGGATATCTTAGGTGAGTTTATTCCCCTCTCTGTGCCCTGGTCTCCTCATCTGGGAAGTGAGAACAATAATAATCGTATACTTACCATTTGGGTGAAGCACTGGAATAAGTGCCCCATGTACAGGAAATTCTTGGTAAATGTTAGTGGTGTTATTTTCGTTTTTTGCCGGGAATGCTCTGCCACCAGGTAACTGTGGCTCAGTTGCTCCAAAACTTGACAAACCTTTAGCTAGACTGACAAAGGAAAAAATAACATGAGGTGAAATGGAATGAAATGAAATGAAAGTGGGGACATGACAACCTATCTTAAAGAAATGAAAAGGAATCGAATATTATGAACAATTGTACACCAACAAATCAGATAACCTAGATGAAACAGTACATTCTTAGAAACACACAAATTACCTAAACTGACTCAAGAAGAAATAGAAAACCCAGACCCATTACAAGTAAAGAGATTGAATCAGTAATCAACCCCCACCGCCATCATAGAAAAAGTCCAGGAACATATACTCTTATGGGTGAATTCTCCTACACGTTTAAAGAACATTAACACCAATCCTTCTCAAACTCTTCAAAAAACTAGAAGAGGAGGGAATGCTTCCTCATTGTATGAAGCCAGTATTACTCTACCAAAATTAGTCACTCCTTTCTTTCTGGACTCTGCCCTCCTTGACCCTTCTCATTACTATACATTACCTCCCCCCACACTTACTCCCTCTCCCCAACTTACTTTCTTCATAGCATGTATCACCCCCTGATATATTATATGCTCTTTCATTCATTTATTTATTGACTGTCTTCTACCACTAGAATGTAAACTCCATCAGAGAAGGTAATATTTTTTTCACTGTTGGAATCTCCATGCCTAGAATAATGCCTAGCACATGATATATGCTTATAAAAATTTGAATAAATAAACAAATTGTCTAATCATTCTTTCACTGAGAGAGGATAGAGAAAAAACTAAAGAGGACCTAGGTATTGCAGAACTCCAAGATATAGCTGACCAGAACAAAACAAGCCTTCAGCAGCAGATAAACCAAGAACGTGTTGTGTCAGGAAAACTAAGGGAAGTGAGAGTTCTGAAGAGCAGGGACTGGGTAACAGTGCCAAGTAATGCTGAGAAATCAAATACGAGAACAACAAGTCCACTGGACTGAACCGTGCAAGTCCATTGGCCACCTGAGCAAGAGTCACTGCAGGCGTCGTAAGGCTAGAAGCCAGAAGCCCAGCTGCTCCGCAGGGTGGGTGAGCAGAGGCAGTGTATTCTGACAACACTTTGATTTAAAGAAGTTTTTCTGTAAAGAAAAGAAGGTACAGAGATAGGGAAGTTGCTGGAAAAGGTGGGGGCCAAGTGAGGATATTGATTTTAGGTAGGAAAGATCTGTTGATGTCTAAAAAGCCTATGCAAGAAGCGCAGCCGAGAAAAGAGAAGCTGAGTATAAAGGAGAGGGCAAGGTTCCCAAAAGTAGAGCAATGGGAGGCAGACCACAGGACCAGCGTTAGCAAGGAGAGCAACCTCTCCTACACCCTCAGCCTGCAGGCAGAGACTACAGAAAGACGAGACGCAGAGCACCCACCAGCCCCAACCAGGACCGAGGTCTCCTGACACCCAGGCCAGTGCTCTTTTTACATGTGGTTTTTTTTTCTTTGCTCAAATTAGAAGGTTCAAGGAGCAGTGAGGAGGGGGGAGAGAGAACAGGAACCAAAGCTGGTAAGTGGACAAGGCCTACTACTGTAGACTCTGTCATCTTTGTCATTTCAGACTGCTGGCAGGGAGGTACCTCTTCCCACTGGTGTGTGCAGGGGGGTGTCCCTTCCCTGTGGTGTGAGCTGTATTAGCATAACGGCCCCCCCACAGCCGCCCCAGCACAGCGGAGGGCCTGCCCTGATTGGTGAGTCTGTGAGGAGAGCCTGAGCCTGCGCAGCCCAGCCCCTTCCCGTCTCCTCTTCCTTTTAGGAAATAGCAGAGAGAACATGCTCTAGATGGCCCTCACACACGTGGGAAGCAGAGCAGTTAAGCTGTGCCCCACACCCGCCCTGCGTGGAGCCCAGTGTGATCAGACTGTGTCTGCGGCCAGATACACGGGTCCCGCTAATGCTCGGGGCTAAGAATCAGCAAGTCCAGCTGCCCACAGATCAGGTTCCACTTTCTCCAGTACCAGCTTTATCAGTAAGAAAGATGGTGTTTCAGTTTCCAACTGCCTCTTTCCTTGCTTTTTTTTACCAGTGGGTTCAGAAGGGAGCTAATTACTCCAACAGGAATTACACTATTAAAACTGACATATGAAAAGAGAAGAACACTCATATTATAGAATATGAGAGCCTGATTCTTTTCATGGATGTGTAAAACCCAAGGATCTGCTCTCTTAATTTGGTCGGATCAAAGGACAAAATCACAGTTGATAGTTTCTTCAGCTCTTTCCAGGATTCCACTGTTTTTTGTCTGGAAACAGCCACTGCCACATCCACAATTTTAGATTTAAAGAAATGACCCTGAATCATCACAGTGTGTGAAGAGGCTATACAGCAATAACTGTTCTGCAAGGGCAGGAGAGAAACCTGCCAATGTACATTCTTTGTTGATGAGAAAAATGCATCAGCAATTGTAAAATTAGGTGTTGGCACCATATTTAGCCATGGATCCAGTCCTCAACTCACTTCTGTCCAACTTTTTCAGTGCCAAATAGTTGATCTGAATAATCATTTCAGAAATAGTCACTCTCACCTTCTTGCATTACTTCAGTCTCAGTATTTCAAACTGAAAAATATTAGCCTTGACTGTACAACTTCTCTCTACGGCTCCTAAATTGCTATTTGGAAATTTACCAAATAATCTTCAAGCCTATCAGTGAAGAGACAGATTATCAGCACAATCTCTTCTGCAATTTTGCTTGCAGTTTAAGAAACAGAGGGGTTGGAGATTATCCAAAGGCTTTATGGCACATCAGTATCCAAGGGAGGTTTGAAGTCTAGGGTGGAAATGTGGGCAGGGACTAAGAGAGCTGGTGAAAACGAGGCTGAAGGAGACGCTGCAAAACAGAGCAGTAGCGAGTGGCCTGCACACTCCCCCAGCCCTGCGGCGAACGGCCTCCGTCTCACATCTTTGCAGGGCTTGGTCAGACACAAAGCTGCCAGAGAGATGAGCTGGCCCCTTTGGTTTCAAGGGACAGGAACATCCCTCCACGACCACCACTCCTCCAAAAACAACTCCTGGTGGGAAGCTCCCTAAGAGGAAGATAGAGTGCGATTGGAATGGCAGGGCTGGGTGCTAGGGGGCAATGCTGGGCAAGTGCCCCCCATTTCTGGGCCCTATGGGGAAATCTTGTGAGCATCAATTCCGTGGTGTGATTCACCTCTCATAATTTACTGTAGGGGGATCCTGAGAGTGCTCATTCATCCAAAGTCATTCACTACATACAACTGAGCCTTTCTGGGTAGAGATGTATCAGTGAATAAAACAGATGCAGGTCCTGCCTTCCTGGAGCTCACAGCTTCCTTAGATTATCCACCTGGACACACAGGCCACTGAGCTCACCCTTGTTATGGTGTAAGATTGTTATGGGCCCGTTAGGAGCCCATAGTCTGTAGCACAATCCTGGCCAAAACTCAGCCCTGGTCTGACAGGAAGTCTATGCCGCAAGGACACTACCAGCTCAGACTCGGGATCCTGAGGACTGATAGCTCAGAGTTCAACTCACCTGCGAGTTAAAAAGTGTGCTTGGTGTGGACACAGGGAAATGCAGAATGCAATCGTGTTACAGAGAGTTGTTCACCAGCTGGTGACCCTGAGGGGTCAGCAGACACAGCACAGCTTGTTGGAAACTTTATACTGAGTGATATTGGCACATTCTAGTTCAAGTAAACATTCTCATTTCAGCAGATTTGCTTGTAAGACACAATAATTTTACATTCAAAGAATGAGCTGAGCTACCTATAGTGTGTACTGTTGTGTCTAGGTGTGTTGACTAGCAAGCATGAGGAAGAGTTAACTTTTCTCCCCTTCTTTATCATGGTGACATCTGGGCATCCGTGGTAGTCAGTGTTATAGAAAAATCGCAAGCCTTGGGAACTGCTGGGTCTGACACTCTCAAATTATGTATCTGTGTGTGTGGTCTCAGGGAAGTTACTTAACCTCTCTGAGGTTTGTTTCCTCATCTATAATATTAGAATAACAGTGTCTACCATTTATCATGCACATTCCATGTGCCAGACACTATGCTGGAAATTGTAAGTATATTATATAACTTAATTTGTCCCCAAATTCATTGCGGTTTTATTTATACAGATTCTACAAATGGAGATTCAGACATAGAACAGCTTCGCCCAAGGTCATGAAGCCTACAAGTATAGAAGGGGCAGGATTTTAACCCATATGTGTCTGACCCAAACCCCAGGCCCATACTCTGCAACATCTCACTCAACTACCTGCCTGCGGGGAGGGTTTCTGACAGGACAGTTTCAGCAGCAATGACGAGAAAACCAAAAATTCTCCCTCACGATCATCAGGGACTGCAGCTCCTTCTTTTGCCTTACTATTCTCAACACACAGCTTCTAGCTCATGGTCTGTTCATGTCTGGCCATCACGTCCACGTTCCAGTCCATAGAAAGGAAGAGACAGTAAAGGGCATATTCCTTTCTGTTAAGGATGCTTCCTAAAAATTGCATGCAACATTTGTGCTTACCTCCCACTGACTGCATAGACACACGTAGCTATGAGGGAGGCCGAGCTAAGCTTTTCTCACAGGGGGTCACGAACCTAATTGTAAGACGTGGGATATTATTAAGGAAGAAGGGAATGGGGAACATGGGACAATCTCCAGCATACAAGGTTATGGAAATCAGGAGCAGTAATATTTGTGAAGCACTTGGTTCACTGCCTAGCACATAGTAGGTACCAAGAAAATAACACTATTTGTTGTAATTCCTGATCTAATGCTGACACCTTGCAGAATACATGCAGAAAATCATAAATTCAAATCAGGCAAGGGAAGGTCACAGAAAAAGGATGGCAGAAGGAGCCACTTTTTCAGTCACCATGATATTGTGTATTGGCTCTCTTTTTTTTCACTCACACAAAAGCGCCACCTTTGCTCATCTGCAGCATCCCCAGGATTATGTGCAAAGTGATAATGAGCAGACACTTCAGCAGCCATCCCTGGCGGAAGTGGCGCACGCCACATGACCCACGGGGAGATGCTATCACAGGGGACCGCTGCTAAGTACTTTCTACTGCAGCAGTTAATGGAAATGCAGTTTTCATTACAGTAAGAAAATTGAAATCTCAGCCAGCCTCTGTGGGTTCCACCTGACCCACCCTTCATTTCTCATAAGATTGTGTGTTGTTTTCATTCCCCTGGTGATTAACCTTTATCATGAAGGGGAGCAAAAGTGGGGTAATTGAAATTCCCAGGCGATCTCCACATCATACTGCCATTTAACAAACTTCCTCAACCATCCCAAAACCAGGGCTCTGAACAAGTAGGAAAGGACCATTTTGAATTCTAGGTGGAGATATTATCTAATAGGGCAGATTGCAGATGGCCAGCCTGGGTTGAAGTGACAGACACGCAGCCAGGATGGAAGGGGAAAGAGAGGGAAGTGGTAGCATCAAGGGGCCCAGTCATTGAGAAGTTCTCAGATGTACAGGGCGACTTCCCTTGGGTGGGGTCCATGTGGGGTGTCAGCCTTGTGAGTGCTTCTCAACACAAAGTAAACTTTCCACTTAGTTTGGCTTTTGCTCTTTGAGTTGCAAATGATTTGTGGCTGCACAAGTTTTCCCCTTGTTAGAGGAAAGGTACCTGAACACATGCAGAACTGCTCCCTCAGATGCCCCTTTCCTCTGAATCCTGGGTCACTGTCTCTCAGCTCCTGATCTCTCAAAGACCCCAACTCCTTTTCTGTCACTGCTGGCTTGCAGCTCCTATTGCTGTACCCCAACTCTATTGAGCACTTTGCAGAATACATGCAGAAAATCATAAATTCTATTGAGTGAGCAAGGAGCTAGTAGGTTTGTAGCAAAGAAAACATTTGCTTAGCCATACAAGTTAAGGTGTTCAATTTTGCCATGTTATTGAGAAAGCAGAAGATGACTAGGTATCTTCCATTTGGCAGAGGCCCACCCACCCTGCTTACACTTCTGGTTGTGTCTCTTCCCTGTATTTCTCTGTCACTGCTCATCAGATAACCAGATAAGTTCTGGCTGCCATTTTTCTTAGCCCAGAACTGATACTGTATCAACCATGTATAAGACATTTCCAGAAAGGGCATGGTCAAATCAGGAAGGAGAAAAAGGTTGACTTTAGCAGACAGCCAGAATCAAAGGCTTGCCACAACCTCCTGCACCCTGGCCCACTCCAGCAATGACCAGTTTGACACGGGTGGCCCACCTAAGCCATCCTGGAGGCCAAATGCCTTCTCTTTCTGATTGTTCAAGATGTTCACAGGATACTGCCATATCCTTCGATTATTCATGCGCATATCCTCCAATTCTTCTTGCCCAATCTCTCTCTTTTGCCATGATTGAGAAGAGTTCAAGGGCAATGGAGCTAAATCCATGTGTTAGTCTCTTGGAGGGCACAGCATCCCAACTTGCAGGCAAACTGGGATTCCAGATGGGGGACCATCTCGCTGGTCAGTCAGTAAGGTTCAGGTGCCCTCTTCAAGTCTGGATGCTTCCTGGTCCCCACTCTTACCCTGAATCCTGTTTCATTTGCATCTGCATATCTGGGAGAGGGTTGAGCCCGTACACATTACTAGGAGACCAGCAGAGTCTGACTTATCCTCAACCCACTCTCAGAATCCAGTGAAACCACAGGATGCCCCTCCAAGACCCTAAATACAGACCTGACCCTCTGCTCTTGGCTTCCTGCAAAAGAGCAGGCCTGCAGTGCCAGAGGATAGAGGGTGGCTGAGGAAGGAAAAAAATCAGAGTGTAGACTTCAGAGTTAGGAGGAACCTTAAAGATGATCCATGCTGGTCACCTTATAGAGGGAAGTGACATGGTCAAGGTCATACACAAACCCCTGGTAGAGCCACACTGAGACAGAATCTCTAGCTGCCAGTTCAGGGCACCATGATTTTTGCTCACATTTAACTTACAAGAATTCCAACCTATGGTCACGCCTGACTGTGAGGGCAGCTGGGAAGGGAATCCAGTTGGGCAGCCATGAACCCAGAAAGGAGGAGAGAACAGACCTATGTTCAAATCCAATTTTTTAAAATACTAATTGTGTTTGGGTGCAAGTTATGGGACCTCTTTCCACCTCTCTTTGCTCATTCATTTAACCATTTCTCTATTGTCAGTCACTCTTTCATTCCACAACTACCTCATGAGCACCAATTACATGCCAGACCCTGTTCTGGGTCCTGGAGAAACACAGCTTTGAATAAGACAGACCAAGCGCCTTCCCCTCTGAGGCAGATTCACTGTAAGGCTAACAAGGAGAACTCAAGGACCTTTCCTTTCCGTTCTAAATCAATATGGAATTTCATGCTCAATTATATATTTATATATTTATTTATTTATTGCTTTTTGAAAAAAGGACCTCAGATTTATATGTTCTTCAGGCCCCACAAACCTGTATCTGCTCCTACAGGCCTCATGGGGGTAATATCCTAGTTGGGAGAAAGAAGGTAAGCAAGGAAACAAACATATACAACATCAGATGGTGATAGGCATTATGATGTAAAAAATAAAGGCAGGGTAAAGGATCGAGAGCACCACTATATCATTGCTTGAGACTCTCTTTGAAGGGGTCTCATGTGAGCAGAAATTGAACAAGGAGAGTTGTTCCTACTTTTTACTACTATAAAGACTACTGTGATTCACCCTCTTATCCACAAATCTTTGTGTATGTTTCTGATTATTTTTTAGGATTTCTGGTAGTAGAGTTAGTGAGTCAGAAGGACAAATGTTTTTAAGGTTCTTGAAACCACATGCTGAAACCTCTCTTTTTACTGAGCCTCCTCATTAGGATTACAAAAAGAATGATGAAGACCTAGATTTTGAGGTGTTTTTAATATCATTTTTTTTTTTCAAAGCTTAAAGATGCTCAAGACTTTTAAGGGTTACTTATATCTGTACTGTCTGGGCTCTTCCAAGTCATAGGTCCTAACTAACCTTTTCCACTTCCCACCCTAGGCACCTAATTATAGTTCCTTACCCTGGAATTATTTCTTGAGTCACAGAATTTTAGTGTAAGAAGGAACCTTGGTGTTGATGAGTCTATTCTGGAGATATTACTGGCTTGTGCTAAGCCTCATAGTGAGTTCACGGCCAAGCTAAGATAAAGCCTCAGTCTCTCAATTCTTGTGTCTGCAATCAAACTCAGTGCCTGCAGTGTTTTGTGATGACAGAACCTAAGGAAGAAGTGTGACATGTCCTTAAAGAAGGAAATGGCCTGCCAGGTTTACCTGCCTCCTAGGTGGCCATGAGCATTAACTGAGATAACACCTGTAAGCAGGACAGTGCTGGAACACTGTAAGCAGCATGTAAGCATTAGCAATGACACCACTTTGGTGGCAGAGCAAGGCAAGTATCCCAAGACCAAATATGGGCTCTGTGGGAAAGGCAGCAGGTGTTGGGTAGTATGGAGTGGCCTGGGGGCCTGTAGGCATGGACAGATCTCAGCAGAAAGGGCTGGCCTCTGTACCTCCAGAATCCCAGGAGCCGGGGAAATCACATGAGACCACCCAGAGCCTTCAGCCTGGATCAAGGGAACTCCAGGAGACAGGGGCCCAGCTGGAGGCCTCTGCAAGGCCTGTGACAAGGCCAGCTTTAATCATCCGCCAGGCCACCCCACAGAGGCCAGCTGCCGGCCCAAAGGGCTTAGGTCACCAGCCACATGAGAACTATCTTATCCCCTACATCTCTCCTAGCTGGGCTTCATTCCAGGCTTGGAGGGAGCCAGCAGCTAGCAAGCGGGAGGAGCTGAGCAGAGGGAGAAGAGAGAAATGACCATGCCCCCTTTCCCAGGGCAGCCTTCCAGGATGAGGCAGGACTGAGCCAAGGGAGGAGAGTAGATTTAAGGCTAAGTCAGTCGCAGAATTTTAACTATTACCTGGGGCTTGGAATGCCAAGAGCTGAACGGAGACTACTTTTTGCAATTTAAAGGATTTTTTTATTGCCTGAATGTGACAGTAAATTCACTGACTTGTCCAAGTCATCATTGCAGATAGAGGGATTCCACCACTAGCAAATAAAATTTAAAGAGACAATGGGGAGCCCCCAACACTTGGATCTGCCACGACTGTTCTCATGGGGCAGATAGATGATAGAGTTGCATTTTTTTCACAATCCCTGTTTCATCCTGCTTTGCCAGTGTGCCAGTTAAGCATGATTTTCATTTACTAGTCATTCTAGCTATGTCACACACATGCAATATTATTTCCTAAATTCTCACTTTCTGTTAATAGGACCCACTTTTAATCCACTCAGTGTGCTCATGCATGAGTTAAAAATAATATTTCGTCTTCCTTTTGAACCTCACCTTCCTGACTGCACTCATGAGTTTTATTGTCTATCATCCTTTCACTTACTTGAGCCCTGGTAACATACATTACACAGCTCAATGTTACTCTGAACTCCACATAAGCTCAAAATTGTGATCACTGACTCCTAACATCTGAGTTGTAGAGACGCACACAGTGTTTTTAGGTTCCTTGAAGCCTTCCCCCTCACCCTTCACTAAGAGCGTTTACAGATTACATTTGTCAGTTCATTCATTTATTTATTTATTCATTCATCATTTATTGGATTGGGTTCCCTCTTTGTGCCCATTCATCCTGTAGGATGCTGGAGATATGAACTTGATAGGTGAGTGACACACAGTCCCTGCCTTTAAGGCACCTATCATCTACTATTCCATGATTCAAAAGGTATTAAACTATTGTGATAATAGGTAGTAAGAACCATGTTGGCATTATTAACAAGTCAGTGGGAGCACAGGAGGGAATAATTAACTGTAAGGTAATGAGTCAGATGAGTTTCACAGTAAAGCAAATCACAGGTTGGATGGATCAGTAGGACTCCAGGCAGCTGAAGGTGGGCGGGGCAGGCAGAGGAAACAGCTTGTAAAGAAGCACTGCCTGTGTCAGGATGGCCTAATGGTAAAAAAAAAAAAAAAAAGACCCTGAAGTCTTAGTAGCTTAATATAGCTAAGATGTATTTTTCACTCAAATCACCTGTCCAATGTAGGTCACTGGTAGGGGTGGGTAGGAGGAACAGCGGGTAGGGCTTGGGGCTCGTGGAGTCCCTGCACTCTCATAGGAACATGTGGCTTCCAAGAACACGTGGCTTCCAAGTTGGCATGGCAGGGAACTAGCTGGAAGGTACACACTGGCTCCTAAACACTTCAGTGCAGATGCTTTACATATGATTTCCATTTTCAAGTCACTGGCTAGAACTAATCACGTTTCACCAGCTTGTGAAAAGTACAGAACACACAGCTATTCCATGAGTATTAAATGTCTCTGCTACAAGCTCAACGGCATGAACTGTGACCCCCAAGAAGATATGCTCAAGTCATAACCTCCTAGAGCTTAGAATGTGACCTTATTTGGAAACAGGGTAGTTAACAGATGTAATTAGTTAAGATAAAGATGAGATCATCCACGGTAGAGTAGACCTTTAGTCCAATATGACTGGTGTCCTAATAAGAAGATGGCTACGTGACAAGAGATTGGAGTGATGCACCTACAAGCCAAGGATTGCCAGAACACATCGGAAGGTAGAGAAGGCAAGGAAGGATTCTCCTCTGCATGTTCGGAGGGAGCATGGCCCTACTGAAACCTCGATTTCAGACTTCGAGCCTCCAGAACTGTGTGAAAATAAATTTCTGTTGTTTTAAGCTAATTTATGGTACTCTGATACAGCAGCCCTCAGAATCAGATACAGGCATCCGGATGGAGCTGTCCAGTTGAAAGGTATGGATGAGGTCAGACCAGTCTTTTCCAAAAGCCCAAGGAGGAATGACTAAGGAGCCTAAGCATGGCAAGGCACGTGCTCTGGGTGGAGAGGAGGCAGGGGAGTGGGCAGGGCAACTGCACGATGAGGATGACACTGAAGAGGACTTTGGAGAATAAGGAGGAATCTTTTTCTCTCCTAGCTGATGAGTAACTCCTAGGAGCCAAGTCTACATATCTAACAAGTATTGGACAATTATGCATTGAGCACTTCTGTGTTAGGCTCTGTGCTATAGGCACTGAGAATGTAATAGCAAGCAACACAGGCCCAGTTCCTGTTGTCATACAACTATCACCTTCTGGGGAGACAGACTAATGTCTATTAATATGAAATGACCACCCCAAAAAATGTTGCTCTAAGTGATATGAAAGGAAATCACCAAGTGTTAAGAGAATGCACTTTAAGAAGTTGTTCAACAGTGTAGCACAGAGAAGGCACATAGTGCATCTGTGGCATCTTGCAGTGCTGATAGACAGTGACTGCATTTGGGTGTGGGTGGGGACTTGATAATATGGGTAAATGTAGTAACCACATTGTTTTTTCATGTGATACCTTCATAAGAGTGTATATCAATCATACCTTAATAAAGAATTAAAAAAACAAACAAACAAATAAAAAAAGAAGTTGTTCAAGCTTGGAGGCTGTGGAAGACTTTTTAAGGAAGTGATGCTTGAGCCGAGTTCTGCAGTAAAGGATTTAAGTTTAGGTGGGGAGGGAAAGAGACAGACACCCAAAGGTTCTGTACGTGGGAGGGGAGGCTCCTACAGACCTGAGGACCTGAAAGACAGCCAGGATCCCTGCAGCACACAAAGGGAGGAGGAGCTGAGGGGGGAGCAGGCAGTAGCGGGCTTGCAGGGCCTTGAAGGGCTTAGTCTTCATCCCATAAGCAATGGATGGAAGGGAAATCCGGTCAATACATTTCAGCAGGGGTATGGAGACAAGATTAAATTTGTATTTATTTAAAGATCACCTGGCTGAGAACGGTGAGAGAAAGAGAGAATGGGGACCTGGAGAATGGTTGGAGCTAAGAATGCGAGCAAATAGAACCATTAAAAAACTCTTAACATTGGTCCAGCCCAGATAGGATAGTGGCTTGAACAAGGTGGTGGCAGCGGATACAGTGGTTTCAAGAAGTATTTCTCTGGGCATTCCAGTAAAGGACAAAATTAATGAATGAAACCAACTGTATCTACATATATTCCATGCTCTTCTCTATCTTCAGGTTTTAAAATACTGTCTTTCTGAAAATGTCTTGACATCTGATAATGAAGACTCAGTCCATGAAGAAGGCAAATTACGTGGTGTTCTGGGAAGATGGCAAGACATTTTCCAGTAGGGGAGAGGGAGGCCTATTGAAGAGAGAACAAGAGGTTTCATCTCTGAAGATTTCACAGACCATGGAGGGCCCACAGCAAGGACCTGTCTGAAGAAAGGGGTCCCAACAGCACCTACCAGCCAGTAAGTTTTCTCCCATCTGATACTCTCTACGGAGATGATTCATAAGCACTGGGTTCAGAAGGAACATAATGTACAAGTGAGCTCCCGAAGGTGCCCTGCAAGACAATGCACTTAGAAAGGGCTTAAGCTTCTAGAGTCAGATTCCTCCTCTGTTGCACTTAAATAATGGAGTGCACACTGTGGTCTCTGCATTACACGAGAGGGTGTGCTTCTTCCCAGGAGAAGTTCTCCTGAGCGTCAGATTTCCAGCTCCTAAAGGAGGCAAAACTGTAGTCCTAGGTGCTGACTCAGCTCTACAACTTTTGGGATGAGTTGAGTTCAGATTGCTTGCTCAGTTGGGTACCTAAAGAAATATAAGCTGCTGCACTAGATAGATCTCATGTTCATTTTCCTTCTCCATCATGCCAAGGAAGGATGGAGTTCAGGGCAATGAACAGCAGCCAGCCATCTTTGAACACCCAAAGTGTCTCACAGCTGATAGAGTTTGAAGAATATTGGGGAATTGCTCTGAATCTTACTTTCTTAATATTGTTCAAGAGATGCTGGAATGGACTCTGTGGATTTAATTTAAAAATAGTATGTTTTCATTGTAATTAACCATGCAACAGGAATTACATATGAAGTAATACAAATAGCTCAATGTTGTTTAATAATGACATCACATTCACATTTATGCCCAAATTCCAATGACTCTGAGCTCCTCTTGCCAAACAGCAGGACCTGAGCTCCCTGTAAAATCTTTCCATTGTTTCTGGGTGATCCCGAAGGGGTTTCAGTGTTGTTACCACAGGAACCCCACGGTGCTCTACACTGGCCATTTCTGCAGTAAGCCAGCACTGTTGGAGCCCACTGAACAGACCCTTATGGAAACGGCTGCGTCACCACTGCTGACAGTGCTGAGATGGTTCCCCGCCAACCCTGCTGTCTGCGTGCTGAGGCAGGGCTGCCTGTGCTCAGAGCTCACAAACTCTTTCACAAAAATAGTTCCTTTAGCCTTTGGTCCTTACCCCTCTCCTTGGAGAAAACTCAAGCCAGGTTCCAAAGCAAGCGGAGGACAAAGACCGTGACATCCCTGCCCTGGCATCCTTTTTCCCTCTGCGGGGCCCCTGCGCACCCCAGGTCCATCTCTCCCCTTCAGTTATATGAACCCCAGGCATACCCACAGGCACCCAAAAACCACTGCTTCTTTCAGCAACTGGATCAGAGCCTCAGGCCCTGCCTGCCCAGAGACGGGTGTGTGCATGCACACACACACAAACATGTGCAAATCAATATATGCTTAGAAAGGGAGCCAAAAGGTCACACATCAGGGGGGTTTATTAATGGCAATGACCCCTGGAAGCAGTTTCTCATTTTTGTCTGCTGACACACCCATTTGCTTTGCTCTTTGTCATTTTATCTTGTAATGCTTTTTTATTCTGCATTAATATACATTTTACATTTTATTACACAGTGCTTTCCTGTTTCAAAATCACTTTAGATATTAACATTTGGCTGATAACTGGAAGCCCTCCAACTTATCTTGGTCTTCCTATAAGTTGCTTTCAACTCTTCAGGAACTGTTCTTTGAGCATTATCTGGCTTTGTTTCTCCACCTAATATGGAAGCTGGTGAGAGCTGGCATCTAGGAGCCCTCACCGTGTGCCAGACGCTTTGCATGTACTGTACCACCCCACCCCACCCTACCCAGAACTCTGGGCGGGCACTGTGATCCCCGCTGCACTGGTGAGGACACAGAGCCTTAGAGCAGACATAAACCCCACGGCAGTGCCTGATCGGTGCCAGATGCATGGTGCAGAGACCCAAGCTCCACAGGAGCCAAGAGGCCTAGAACCCTTCCAGGGCTATCTGTTTGGGGCACCAGTTTGGAACCCTCCTCATACACTGGACAGCTGGATTGCTCTCTCTCAGGGAGACATCTTTCCCCTTTCCCCAAACTTCTGAGTCCTGGAAGAACCAAGGAAGGGCTGGGCCCTTGCCCACCACCACCCTCTCTCGGGGTTCTTGTGGAAAGCACCCAAAGCCCAGCCAGCCCTGATCCCAGCGGCTGTGGTCCTGTCCCAGCCAACCTCCTGCAGGAGCTTAAGTCAACAGGCACATGAAAAATCAGACAGGCCACCTCAGGATAGGGAGAGGAAAAACCCCAACAGCTGCCTTCTAATTGGCATTCTGAAAACATCCAGAGGCTTCCAAGTGCAGAAATGAATTAAATAAGCTTTTTTTCCCCTTCAGGGTGGAGTACCAACTCCAGGTCTCCACCCAAGTCACACCCTAACTGCGGCTATTTATAATATCTGAACGCCAGATGGAACCTGCCAGGGTGAAACAGAAAACAGAGGGCTGGACAAAAGCCAAAGGCCTTACAATACCAACTGTGTCCCGGAGTGGAGCAAACCCTGAGGGCGCCTGGGGACTGCAGAGGGTAGAGGCCTCCACTGACCCTGTCACCCAAGCCCGCCATCCCCCGAGGCAGAGCTCTGCACACAGGTGGTTGGATGCTTCTCTGCCGTTCCACAGCCTGGGGCACTGGGCTGGGAGCCCGTCAGGGGCTGGGGCTGTACCTGTTGGATGGGGGAGCAGCCAGCAGAAAAGCTTGCCCAGGCCAGCAGCCAGCTGTGGGATGGAATAGGCCAGGGACACTGGGCTGCGACCCCAGGTCTAAGCAGAGGCTGGAACAAGGTGGAGCATGGTGGTTCAGGGTGCAGAGAAAGGGACGTGGCGGGTGGGGGTAAACCCTGACTTCCTCTCTTACCTGGTATAACTTTATGCCTGTTATTAGCCCTGGGGGACTCTGCTTCCTTATTCATGAAACACAGACTGAATGGGATTTCTGAGGACACTGTAATAGACAGTATGTGCTTAGGGTAGTTCCACAGCATTGACATGACAGCTGATACTAGTGGACTCTTTGCCCAGATACAAAAATGTCTGTGTTGGCCACTCTCTGTACCAATGACTTGCCGGGCAAACACAGGTCCCTCTCCTCCTGGAGGGCTGAAGGGCTTGTAGACAGATCACATCACAGCTTCCCGGTTCCTGTCCTTGGTGAGCCATGGCAGATGGAAAGGCTGGCTTGAGCTACCAAGTCATCTGAAAGAGGCACTTGATAAAATCCAGCTAGCTCCCTGCTGTCTCAGCCCACCTGGTCTGCTAGTGAGTTAAAATTGTTTCTCCCAAACAAAAGCTCTCCTCTCCTTCTCTGATGAAATCCTTCCCTCCTATCTTAGCACAGCTCCACCTCTCCCTTTGTTCAGGAACTTTTCTGACCCTAAGACCACACCAAAGTTTCAATGTTTCTACAGTGTCTGCTCTGTGGAAATGTACTACAGACTATATATTTAATTTTCTAGCAGCCACATGAGTAAAAGTAACAAGAAACAGGTGATGCTAATTTTAATATATTTTACCCAATCTATCAGAAATAGTATTTCAATGTAATCAGTACAAACATTAATGAGACATTTTACATTCTCTTTTTATGCTGCATATTCAACATCCGGTGAATACTGTGTACTCAAGAGTACATCTCAGTTCTCACCAGCTACATTTCAAGGACTGTCTCCACATGTAGCCAGTGAACTGGAATGGACAGCACATTCCTAGAGCATTCACTAGATGTGCCACTGAACTGCTGGGGTGAGGTTGGGGCAGGGTGAATCTCCAGCTTGTCTTTGAATCCACCCACTCTGGGGTTCAGATACATGTGGGGGTGTCGGGAGAGGAGTGGGGTGCTACTGCAGGCCGGTGTGAGAAGGCTGGTCAGACAGGTTGCAGTGTGAGATGAGACTCGACACAGGGCATTCAGACTCAAGCACCACACTGAGCTTCTTGTCAGTCTCCTAGCCGGTTCCTTAATAGTTTGGGTTTTAGTCCTGGGGTGGGAGGTGGGGGTGGGTGATGGGCACCGTAAATAAAATATAAAAAGCCATTTGCCCCCCAAATCTGGAGGACATTGGAACACTGACAGCTTGGCTTTGAAACCCCCTAGCAGAGATGCTCACAGCTGGAGTGAAGCTTCCAGTAGGACCAACCTGTCCCAGTTAAGGAATAGAGGGGGCCTCCAGGGAAGGGATCTGGTAGCAGGAGAAACAATGAAAAAGAGAACAAAAGGGGAGAGTCTCTGGACCACCAGCTGTAGGATACTGGCAGCCTTTTCACACAGCCTCAAGAAAATGGACAAGCTTCTTCAGCTTCCAAAGTGTCTGCCACATTTTTAGGTTTGTGGCCTTGAAGCCTCGGTGGGCCTCCACATATGAGAAATATTTTCCAAACACATCACATGAGAAATTTTTTTTTTGGTGCTCTGAGGACCTGAGCCACTGAGGCCTGACCCCAGCAGTGAACACGAGGAGGCTGTCCCTCTTAACGGCAGCCACGCTCACCCCCACTAAACTACAAGATTATGATCCCTGCCTTGTGCAGAAAATACTAGAACCTTGAGGAAAACGCTGGAAGGGGCCAAGATGGGACTTGGTGGCTAGTGCCTACCAGTCCTGAAGCCATGAGGGCAATGACCCCTGGTTTCGTATAGGTCCCCACCCTGCTGGGGCCGCTGGTTTCTGGCACAGCCCTGGAGCCTTCCCAAGCCTTGAGCTGGCCTAGCTTTCTGTGGCATCCTCTCTGTTGACTGCTCATTATGCAGAATGCCAAGCTAGTTACTAGAGGATTTGGAATCTGGGGAGTAAGAAAACTTACCACCTGTGCTCTAGGGGAATTTATGGGGAGAGTCCAAACCAAATGACCTCTTCTGGCCAATCTGGCTTAAGTGCAGCCCTGCTCTTGCAGAGGCTCCAGTTGCCCCAGAATTGAGCCAGTGGACAAAAAAGGGCCTCCCCTCACTTTGTCCAGACTGCTCTTATGTCCATCCAAAAAAGACTACATGGACACCTTGTCCCAGAACATATCATTTCCCAGAGAAATTGTTACAGCACACTCCCTTGAAAAATAATTTGTTTTCTTATCACCATTAAGTCTCAAAAACTTAAAATGTTAAGGAAATGAGGTTCTGGTTAACAGGAATTGTTTTTATTTTAACCAGTAATGCTGAAAATCTCTGTCTCACAGACTGGTGCCTGGCCTGTTTTAATCAAACAGGACTTGCTGGGCTGCAGGCACTGGGAATCCAGACAGCCAAAACGCACAAGCCACTGAGTCACACCTGATTCCAGGCCTGCTGCGGGCTGCGGGCTGCAGACGTTTTGTATCTGCTTGGTCTTAACAAGTTCCTTCACATGAACGCACTTTGTTGTGGTATGTCTCCTTTCCCTAAAATCTAAGCATAAAAGTTCAATTTGAGGGCTCAAGTTAACGGGGTTCCACTTAAGAAGTGCCTCTCGTTGGAGCAAACATTTTGGCTGACATCTAGTGCCTGACCACATCTTGACTATGGGATGACTTTAACATTCCCTTGGCAAGGGCATTTCCATTTGGCTCCGTGTGAAATCACAGAAAGTCTAGTTATTTCTGTAGTGTGTGACTGGTTTATTTATAAGAACCATCCATCGGGCTGGGCTGTTCTGTATCTGGAGCTGCTTGTATCATCAGTTATGAGATGTTTATTTTCTTGGATCAGCTTAAGCTGATAAGGCACTTTTGAGCTATTAAGAAGAATCTTGTAAGACAGGAGAGTTTAGACAGGGGACGATTTTTCTGGTAGGGGCTAAGTCAGATGAATCAATGGCTCTTCCTTGACGGGGCTGTTAACATTAAATGGGTGTGACCGTCACATGTTCCTTCAAGAAATGGTGTTGCCCAGTTAGGAAGGTTTCCTGCCAGCCCACTTTGTTTCTTCTGGCTCACGCCCCAGCTGGGAAATGCGGCCCCAAGGACCTGTGGAGAAGAGGCTATGCCAGCAAGGCAGAGGGACGAGTGAGGAATGTTCCAGGACCCCAGGGTCTATTTGCAACCACATTGGGCATGAGAAGCCCAAAGAAAATATTCCAAATTAATGAGGGTTGAACCGGCTTCTGGATTTAAAAACCTAAGCATGAATCTATCTGCAGGGCCATCTGGCGGCGTTTATCAAAAATGGAAGATGCACTTCCACTTTTTCAACAAATATTTGAGCACCTCTTCTGTGCCAAGGGCTGTTCCGGGGTGTAACAGTCAAGATGTCAGGCCTTGTCCTCCCAAATCTTGCTTTCTGTGACAGGCACAAATAGAGAAGCACATAAGTATGCGACATGCTGTCGGGAGCACTGAGTCACATGGACAGAGGGAGCAGGGGGATGGGGCAGGGGGAGGGCCAGCTGGGCCGGGGCAGCTGTTAGGTGGCCACTCAGGCTCTCTGAGCAGCTGAGACCAGAATGCAGTGGGGACTAACCAAGTGACTCTCTTGGGGAGGAGCTTCCAAAGCAGAGGGAGCAGCGAACACAGATGCCCTGGGAAGGGATGTGTGGCTGTGGAAGACCAGCGAGATCAGCGTGCTTCGGAACAGCAAGTGAGAAGGCGGGAAGCAGGATCAGGGACAGCAGGGGTTGGGGGCAGATCGCAGACAGCCTCTCAGCAGAGACTGCTCACTGTCTTCAATATTTTTCCCTCTTCTTCCTTTTCATAATTAACGCTCCCCTGCAGGCAACCTGGCTCATGGATGCCCTCCTGGACACCACGTCTCCCAGCCTCTGTGCAGGTGGGTGTCTCTGTGTCATTCCATTCTTGCTGACAGGTGAATGGGAATTTCTGTTGCTTCTGCTACTTCTTGGTTTGGTACTCCTAGGTGGGCAGTGTTCCTACTGGTGGAACCAAGACCAGATGCCAGCGAGCCCCCTCATCCATGTGGATGCTGGGAAGGCCCCAGGCAGGGGTTGTAAAGTGTGGTTCCTGGACCTGCAACATCAGCATCAATGGGAAACTTTCAGAAATGCACTATGTGGGGCCCCAAGCCAGGCCTACAAAAATAGATACTTCAGTGGTGGGGTCCAGCAATCTGTTTTAACAACCCTTTCAAGGGATTCTGATGCACTCAGGTTTTAAAGCCACCTACCCAGAGCAGGGTTTCTTAACATCAGCATCTTTGGGTTGCTCATTCTTTGCTGCAGGGGGTTCTTCTGTGTACTGTAGGATATATAGCAACATCTCTGGCCTCTCCCCACTTGAAGACAGGAGCCCACAACATACCCCTTCTGCCTGGTTTTTACAACCTAAAATGTTTCCACAGACATATACATACATCTTTCCTGTAATATGCATATCAATTTTTTAGAAGGAACTAATAAAAGTGATTACCTTTGTATATTAGGACGTGGGCTGAGAGAGCTTCATGGGACTTTGCTTTTATTTTGTATGTTTCTGCTGTGTGTCTGAGTTTTTAACCATGTGTATGTAACATAACAATCGTGGGGGAAAATGATTCAGGAAGGCTATATATTGAAAAGGTGGAAACTAGTTTTCTTTACTATAATTCTGACACCAACTCCAGTGTGTGCGTGAGTTTTGCACACCACCAAGCAATTCTTGGATACCGGCTAGGGGTCCTACAATTCAACTCAATTCTGACACTATAGTGTCAGATCCCACAGGTTAAGGGCTCAGTCCCACAAGACTTCCCCTCCCCTAACCCACTTCAGACACCAATGGCAAGGCCAGGTTGTCACTGGTACCTCTTACCAACTAGCTAGAGATCGAAGGTTCCCACAACCCCAGTCCTTGGGTTTGCTTAATTTGCTAGAGTGGCTCACAGAACTCAAGAAACCAGTTTACTTAGTAGATTATTGGCTTATTATAAAAAGCTTTAACTCAGGAACAGCCATATGGGCATAGGTAAGCTATGGGGAAGAGCTTCACCCCTCTCCCAGAGCCATGCTCCCCAAATCACTACATGCTTCCCAACACGGAAGCTCTCCAACCACTGTCCGTTGAGTTTTCGTAGAGGCTTCATTACGTAGACACGATCAGTTAAATTACTGGCCACTGGTGACTGATTCAACCTCTAGTCTGCATCCCTTCCCTGGAGGTCAGGGGGTGGGACTGAAATTCTCTAAACGCATGGCTGGCTCCTCTGGTGACCAGCCCCCAACCTTAGGTGCTTTCCAAAATTCACCTCATTAATGTTTCTCTCTCTCATCACAGGAAATGCCAAGCATTTTAGGAGCTCTGTGCCAGAAATGAGGATGAAGATCAAACATATATGTCTTACTATAAATCACAATATCAGTTTTACTATAGGACTTTTCAGCCCCCTTAACATGTGCTAACATTTTTAATATCCAACAGGAGCAAAATCTTTGACATGGTGTGCCCCAGAATACTTTGTGCCACTGCCTCAGAGTCTTCCAGCTCAGGATGCAGTTAGAGGTGGCTAAGTCTGGCCAAGGCCACAGAAAACTGTGCTGGACATTTTGCTGGAATGAGACTTTTCCTCCCTACTCAACTGAGACATACACCTTGAGATTTAACAGTTCTTTCAGGCAACTTCTGACTGGCCCCCATGCAATTCATTCTTAAGAAAATCCTGGCAGGTACTCTTGGTCTCTTCAGTTGGTACCTGCCTTTGTCCATGAACGCCTTGCAAGTTGTCCTGAGGCTGGAGGAGGGGGAAGGTTTATGCCCTACTGCCCTGAGATGCACACTCGCCCTTGGTCCCCCATTCCCCACGTGGCCTCAGGTAGAAGCAGGTCTGTCCATGTTCCCTGGAGGGCCAGTCATCTGCCTTGCGGGGCTCTCCAAACTTCTTTGCCTTCTGTCCCCTGCAAGTGTTGAGGCAGATTTTCCTTCTCCCCTTCAGTTGCCCTTCTCAGGGGATAGGAAAGGAGGAAGGGGGTTTAAAGTTTAAATCCTGGTGATTGTTCTTAAGCTTCTTTACCATTTATCCAAAGGCTCCCCGGGCATGCAATACACCTAGTGACCCATCAGAAACACTGGAAGTTGACCAACCCTTCAACTCCAGCTACCCAATCAAAACGGTGGTCATTCTACAGCTGCCAACAAATCCTAATCATATCTTTCCTCATTAAATGAGTTAATACTCACCCAAAGGGCTCACAATGGTGCCTGCATATGGTGACCACTATTTTTTAGCTATTATTATATCATAATACTCTACAACCACCATTTCTCACTATTTAACAGTCTCTGGAATTATTCAGATTTTCAGTGAACACATGTATGCCATGACTGTGGTACACAGAGGTGAGTGGCATGACCCACAGAGCATGGTAGGGCCTCATAGCGGTGGTAAAATTAGAATTAAATAGGACTCGAGATCAAGAATAAATATTCTCTATTTAGTCATTGTTGTGAACTAAGGTGTCTCCCTTTTGCACCTGTCCAGTGAGATTTCCCCCGATCCAAGTGGTTCTCATACTTTAGCATGCATCAGAATCGTCCAGCTAGATTTTAAAAAACATTGCCAGCTCCACCCTCTAGAGTTTCTGAATTAGTAGGTTGGGGTAGAGTTGGAGAATTTACATTTTGAACAAGTTTTCAGATGTTGATGCTATCGGTCTGGGGACTCCCCTTTGGGAACAATTGCCCTACACATGGATTTTGAGCCTGACATTTAAAAGTGCATTTATTTTGCTTAAATCAGGTCATGAGTCCAGCTTGTTAAAATCAATCAAGGTCCCGTATGTCACTCATGCATTTACTTCGTGGCATCCTTGCATCTGAGAGGCACGCAGCCTGGATCCTTATATAGGTCACTGATAAAATGTAGACCTGGCTGGCTAAAGACAAAATCCAGGTCACCTGATTAAACCCCTCGCTGTTAGGCTCACCTCAATCCATGACAATTACAGCAGTTCTCAATTCTGGTTAAATTTTAAAATCACAGGGGAGTTTAAAAAAACAAAACAAAAAAACAATGCTGAGGCCCCCACCTTGCCGAGCTTGTGTTTATCAGCCTGGGCTACCTCAAGGCAATGGACATAAAATTACACAGGCCTTGCATGACATGGTTTTAGGGAAACATACTAATTTTAAAGATCACCTTTTAAATATGTTTACAATCTATTGAGGAATTTTGCCATGGGTTGATTTCAAACTCACAGAATTGGATGCATTTAGTTTATATAATCATATTGCAATGATAGATAATATTTATTGCTTGGTAACTTTGTCTCAGCCACAGTGCTCAGTGTTCTTCATAAATATTTGAACAATCCTATGAAATAGCTATTATTATTTCTATTTTACAGACAGGGAATCAGCATCGGATTCCAGCTGACTCCAGGGCCCATGCCTTTAACTACTAGATGTTGCTTCTATTTGTATTTGCCAGGCTCCATCTTGTTCCTCAAATGTTTTACAGTGACTTACAAGGATGTTAAAAATATAAGCATGAAATAACTGGAATAAAATAAAAGACAAGAGAGGGTCAAAATGAGTCATGAGTCAGAACAAAAGGCTTTCACATTTGCTAACTGAAGGGTCACCAATTTGGCTTTGAGTATTCTGGAAATGTCAAGTCAACATAGGATCACACATTTAGTTGCACAGTTGACATTGGATTAAACACAACGACTGCTCAGGAGAAGCACCTAAGAAGCCCTGGGGCGACTTCAAGAAGACACTACAGATTAAAGGAAAGTCTGCAACAACACCCTCATGATCCATGCAGACAGGAGAGTCACAGGGCTCACCGAACATAATTCATACCATCTGCTTCCTCCCTTATTAAAAAAAGCTGGGAATTTGAGCTAGCTTATAATTCTTTATAATTCTTCAAAGATTTCTGCATTCCCATCTATAGTACCTCTTCCACCAATGTCAACTCATCCCAAAAGAATATTAACAACAATTGATCAATTCTTTGTTCTCATTTTCTCAGTTCCCTGGAATGTAATGTGTGCAAACAGGATTTACTTCCCGAGAGTTTCACAGTCTCTTGACTTGCCTTCCTTTTTGGACTCTCATGCCATGAAAGCACACCTAACTTTAAGGAATGTCTTCCTGATGCCTAGTTTCCCCTTGCTGACCACCACAGCATGAAGCTGATACGGCCGTGTGCACAGGCTGCCAGTCAGACCCGGTGAGGCAGGCATAAAGTGCAACAGGAAAGCCACTCCCTGTTAGGTGCCCATTCCACCAACCCGTGTCCTCGTAGCTTGATTCAAAGTCATGAATATCAGGTTCCCCTGTGTCTTTGAAACAATTAGTGGATGAGGCCAATAATTTAACACTTATATTTATGTGATTCATACAGTAATGAGAACTATATCTTCAAAAATACCGGTATTTTCTTGCCACCTGAAAAAGACGTGGTATTAGTGTGTTGGGGCTTTCGAAAGGAGATCTCTTGGCAAAGATTCAGGGTTAGGAGAGAATTTTGCATCATTTGCAAAGTCCTCTTTCATCTTCTAACATTAAGCTGCCTAGAACACTCTCACCCAGCTCCTTTTCAGCTGGTTTCTTTTCTAATACTTTGGATCTCACCTTGAGTACTAGCTCCTCAGCTTAGCCTTCTCTGACCAATCTGTGCAGGCAGCCTCTAACTCATGATTGATTTTTGTTTTATTTCAATTACCTATCTCCTCTGCTAGACAAAAGCTCAATAATGGCAGACTCTTACCTTGTAGTCCCAGGACCAAGATCAGGGCGTGGTTAATAGTAGGGGCCCCATAACCACTTTCTGGAAAGAGCAAAAACAGGCAAGCAGGTGAGACATCGGTGACTGCAGAGTTGAGGCCTGAAAGGCACATGGTTCCAATTCTACACCACGGAAGACAGTGGGCCTATAGTGATGTTAGGCATAATCACAGAAGCCTATGGGGAGAAAAGGGGGGCATCCTAAGTGTAAAGCTCAAAGGCACATGGTTCCAATTCTACACCACGGAAGACAGTGGGCCTATAGTGATGTTAGGCATAATCACAGAAGCCTATGGGGAGAAAAAGGGGGCATCCTAAGTGTAAAGCTCATTTTATCCTTTCTAATAACCAAGCCATTTAGATGGCATGAGCATTTGAAATTTAGGAGTAAAGTTGATAGACATGTACCTCAAAGGAAGAAAAATGGATCATGCCATCCTTGGTAAAAAGTATAGGAAGAACTGAGGTGGGCAGAACATTAAATAGACACCCCAACCCACCAAGCAAACCTGCCTCTGTTTCCCTAATGTGCTACTTCACCACCTGCAGTTTCTCCAAGATGGTCCTGTAGGATATCATCCTGCAGGGTGTTGAGAATCAAAGCCAGGGTTTAACAGTAACCAGAATCAGCTTTTCCTACTGTTGGAGAAAGTGAGAAACACTGAGGTTTAGAAAGAAGAAATGTCCAGAAGAGCAGTAGACACCCAAAATTGGTCAACATAGATCAAAATACGGAATGGGACAATAACAACAGTGGGCAGACATAGCCAGAAGAATGCATAAAAGCAGAGGAATCAGACTGGAAGACAGAATGTGACACAGGAGTTTCCCCTCCCCCTGTAGGCTGTCCAGGTGGTCTCCAGGGGCTCTAAGGAAAAGGGCACTGCAGTAATAGGTACAGCAATTCAAGGGCGCTGTTCGTGACACACACACTGTTCAGCTCTGCTCTGCTCTGCGCAGCCCACGACTCTGCAAGGCCCAGGACCTCCAGGATTCTGAGGAACTGCAGGCAAGACGATGTGACTACAGAGGCACATGGGCAGGTGAGCAGGCACCCGCAAGGCATGGAAGGCCCACGCCTGCACACTAGGGCCTACTTCGGCCCTGCCCCTTTACTGAGAGCAGGGGGCGGTGGGGCGGGGAGCCAAAAAATAGGCGGCTGAGAAAGGGCTTTTCAGAAAAGGAGGTTTGGAAGTGTTGCCATTGCTTAGGTCATCTGTTGGCCAATGCTTTTGTAACTTGGCCAAATCTTTCCAAAGGAAGAGTGTGTGTGCTTTAAAGTCCTTGGTTAAAAAACATAAATCTCGAACCCATTTTGATTAGTTTGCATTAGTCTGCCATTAGAGAAGATGGGAATTTACTAGCCAGATTTCAATAAAAACCTTTGCAGAACCGATGAATAAAAATGAATTGATGAACACCATGGCTTAATGTGATCGGCAATTCCCTTCCTCCATTTGGAGTCTGGAAGCCACCTTTTTTTCAACCATGAATGCATTAAAACCAACCATCAAACTAGACTGAACTTGAAAACTGACATCTGAATTATTATATCACAAACTTACAACAATATTTAAAATAAGAGTTCATTGTTCTCCTTAACAACACTGGATATCCACATTTTAATCTTTAATATTTTTATTTTGTTTTGCCTCATTTAAAATTGTTTCAGAATGAAATTTAGTCATGTACAAAATCTTTTAAGTAAATACACATTCAGTGGTATAAATTCAAATGATTTGCTAGTAAGTATTCACAACCTAGTTGGCTGATTATTCAAGAGATATGAAGCCAGGTATTAATGAAGCCCAGATATTGAGAACATTCTTTTTCATCTTCTGTTATCAATTTCAAATTGTGCAAATAATGACCATTGTGGCTACTCTGTAACTCTTACATTTCCCTAATCAGTCTAATTATTTCCAAAGATGGCAGCACAAAACTTTACATAATGGAAAGTTTTACTTTTGTAAAACCAAAGGCAATTTCTGTATGAATATTTGAAAGAAACATTACAATGCAAGGGTTTTCAGAAGTCTAAAGGTGAAAAATGAATGACTGTCAAGAGGAAACACTGTAGCCAACCAATTCAACCAACCTGTTGCAGGCAACATTCTGGGGCCCAGGAGTCCCCACATCTCAGGAGAGAACCTGATTTGGGCTCCTTCCTATACAGACCACCCTTAATCAAGCAGACCTCTCCTCACTTTGAATCTTGATGTCTTCAGAAATGATTCCCAAAGGTCACCGGTATTAAAGCTGGGTGGTGTCAACTACTAGGCCACTAGGAGAATCTAGTCTGATCCTGTAGCCAATTGTGAGGTGATTTTTAACCTCTCTTCACCTTAGTTTTTTCCTCCATAAAATGAGGTAGGAGGTGGTTTTCAAGTATGAAGTATCAGGTTCCCTCTGGTTTTCCCAATCCAAGAATATTTTGAGCCATTTCAAACCCTTCAAGCAGTTCCAATTTAAGATGTGGCCTGTAAATTATTTTACCACATAGAAAGTTTCTGGATCTTACTTTGGTAACCCTTGGCAGAGAAGAGCAAATGAAGGGTTGGGGGTGGAGCAGAAGGGGAGTCCTGAGTGCCAGCAGTGGTCTGCTGACTTTAGTCTCTAATATTGCACCTTTGTGACTCCCAAAACCAAAATCAATCTATGGATCACTCATCATATATACTTAGATGTAAGACCTCCATGAAATAACCCATACATGCATGTTATCATTTGAATTAGGCAGGTTCCAAAATTAACTGTGGTGGTTCATAATATAACAACTTGGTTAAGCAAAACTACCTCTCCCAAAGTCCTCTTCCCTGATAGTTCTAAGTTAAACTTACCTCAAAGACATGCTTGTGTGACCTTTGGAAGGCAAAAGTGGAGGGCCATTTTTCTCCCAAGGTCATCATCATAGTCAGATGTGGCAATGGACAGACACAGAGGTGCCTAGCTGGCACCAGCCAGCTTGCTGTTATTTCTCTTCTGCTCCACCTCCAGCTCTTCTGCCCAATTGGTGACCTTGAGTGTTAAGCAAGGATGGCCTCAGATCCACCACTAGACACCTGGCTGTAGAAGCACAGAGGTGGCGGTCACTATATGGTAGCAAGGCTTCACGACAGCTCCCCACACACCACCTACCTAGGTCCACTTCAGCACCTGAACATTTTGCTTCTCGGGCGGACTAACTGGTGACTTGCTGGGATTCACACACCTCCTCCTGAGCCTTCACTTCTCCATCTCCCCACAGAGTTGTGTTGGTCTAACTCCTGTAACAATTTCTGTGTCCCATAGCATTCAGAGCAACTCTTCTTCCCTGATTCACCAACCACACACACAAATCCCAGACATTGTTGTTCTGTGTAACTCCTTAGAGGACCCCAAACTGAGTGTTGTCCACACAAAATATTTTGATATGTGTCCTATGTAATACTGTACTCCCTGAGGGCTCATAATGTCTTAAGTCTAAAAGGCAGGAATGGTATCAAAAGACAACCTTCAGGTGCACACACCTGTGTGTGCATATAGTTGTGTGTTGGGGGAAAATATAAAATGAAACTTACTTGGTTTAAAAATTTGCCTCTGTGAATCCATATGCAGTGTTGTGAACTGGCTTTGTGAATTTTCTTTTCCTGGCTAATCACAGGCTGAGACTGTCCCACCCGTAGGCACAGGCTGGTGTCAGCAGTCCCCTCTGCCCAGTGCTCTAACAACACATATAACTGACATAGCCGCCTTGTTAGTGCTGCTAGTCACACTCCATGCAGAGGCGTTACAACCTAACAAGCCCTTGGGTAGCAACACTGGAAACGTTAAGATGCTGCCATACTTCAAATGACTTCACTCATGTTAGGTCATATTCACACTTTGATCCATAGGTGGTCATGAGGCATTCCTTCACTTCTAGGCTGAAAAGCAAAAATCCCGTTTTGAAACAGAAACGAACACCATAAAAGTGTGGGCATGAATATTTGTGTTTTATTGCTTTGTTCCTTATTTAATGCAGAGTCAATGTTTTTGGGTAATGGTAATAAGGTGCCTAAAATCCAACATTATTAAACATTCAAACCATAAAATATGTGGAAAGAAGCCCTCAAATGTTAATTCCTCTAAGTTTTATCTTGGAATAAAGGTGACCAGGCTTGTCGTCTTAGTTTGTGAAGGGAACTGCTATCCTCTAATGTGGGGAATAGGAAGGGGTCCCAAAGGTTCAACCAACTTTTTAGGCACTGGGGGTGGCATGTTTGTCTCCCTTTGAAATATCTGGGAACATCTATGATGTCTCCAAATATAAAAATCCCTTCCTTTCACCTCAGACTTAAAAGAGATGCCCACCACTGAGAGAGTCAACAGAAACTCCTGGGGAAGAGAAGTGGTCACAATGGTAAAGTGGTTACGAGACAGAAGTGATGCTGTCCGGAAGTGACGTGGGCCCACCGAGTTCCTCTCTAAGCTAAGAACCTGCTCTGAGAGCGCACACAGCAGAGGCCTCACACAGTGGCTGGATGACACCAGGGCAACCGTGAGTGGCTGTTTGCTTGTTGAAGGCACAGGGTCTTCATCATACTGAGGGACAGTCACTGTGTTGTCAGTTATATTCAAAATGTACATCCGATGCCTCTGAAAACTGCTCTCAGGAGCCATACATTTGATTGCAATTTCAGGCTTATCTTTTTTGAAAGTCTCAGAATCTCTGGCACCCCTGAAAATCCTGGTGTGCAAGAGACTTCAGCAAGGAATCAGATTCCCAAAGAGCAGAAACTCAAAAGGACACATAGCTACATTACATCATACAATAAAAATAAATACATGACTCTGTAATATGGATATAAAACACTACAAAGAAATAAATATCTCAGACTACAACTGCAGGTCACACACTGGTAATACTTGGTAGAGTTTAAAAAAATGGTGATTTTCCCATAAAACATTTACGGTAAGTACAATGATTTTGATACTTAAGGGCTAAGCAAAAAAATGAAAAAATACTTTTAAAAGACACATTTCATTAAATACCGAGGGTAGTAATCAAATTCAAGATGTCAAATTTAAATAAATCACTTTCGATCTTTCCTAATGGTCACCCGGGGCTTCCATAACAATAATGGAAAAGGGCCAACTGCCACCCTAACATGTAGTCACGCAGAGAGGGATCATCTGGAGCCCTTCCAGCTTCTGAAACTCCAGGTTATGGATGCTCTTTACAAACACAGCAATACCAAACAAGGAAACATAAAGGTGCATTTATTTGTGCCCATGCCACTAAATCTACCAAGTACAATAATCGGGGCCAGAGAAGGGACAAACTAGAACCTAAATAACAATAAAAACACCAGGACATTTGCCCCCCTGAATTGCAAGTTTTCTTTCAGAAGAATCTGCATACTGGCAAGCCAGTCTCCTCCCTGAGAAGCAAGCCTCACAGTTTGTTCTCCACCTCCAGCATCTTCTCTCTCTGTTAAGGCCTGGACTGTGTTAGGATGGTGTTGCACCGCCTCCTCCGGAGCCCTTCTCTGGTGTGGGGCTGTCTCCTGTGCTGTCAGCTGCTTGTGGGCTCAGGCTCGGGGCCCTCCGCCCGGCAGGCGGCCTCTGGAGCTCCTCCACCATCTGCAGCAGGGCTGACCTCTCCAGCTCTAAGGCAAGGGTAGCCTGCTTCAGCTTACTCTCCCTGGTCAGGAGCTTCTCGACTGTGGCTTCCAGGCTTTGGATCCTACTGTTTGCCACCTGGAGAATAAAAGAAGAAATGAGAGTGTCACTGCCCAGTGAAAACACGGGGGCACTCTGGAGCCATATTTTGACAGAGACAAGTCTATGGTTTATAATCAGTCCTTCTGCCCACACAGGAAGACTACATCTCCCACATTCCTTGCAGGGAGGCTGGGCACTCTGACACCTTCCAGCTTTTTCTTCCCCTACTGTGGCTACTTTGGAAGCAACATTTTGAGATGGTGGCTTCACAGAGTGAGAGCTCTGATATGGCCAAGAAGGCTTCATGAACAAAGGTGGTGCTTCAGGGACAAAAAGACTTCTGTTATACTAAGCCACTGAGGTTTGGAGCTTTACTTATTATTGCAGCACAATCTGGCCTATTTTAACTAATACATATACTTAAGCATGTACAAATTGGTTTCAGACTGACAGTCACACTGGTTTCCATGGGAAGGCCAAGTAATAACAGTTCTCTAATCTGAAATTCTTTTTCTTTTCCTTACAGTAACAAGACATCACTATGTCAAGGAACACGGGCATTTCTCCCAGAACACATGTGCAGTGCTCACAATGGCCAAGAGGCTGCTGCATGGTCTGAGTGCCGGGCCACCACCACCACAGAGATGAGCAGTGTCCTCACTCCCACCCTGTCTCCATCCTCAGCCCTGAGCACACATTAATGTCAGCAAGGTAGAATTTCATGCTGCTTCTCTCAGTAACCCCTCCTCCTCTCTCTAACCCCTGGGCTGGCTTCCCAGGCAAATTAGTTGGCTTTAGTGAGACTGAGGGGTTTCCTGAAAAATCCAGAGAAACCCTGACCTTCCTGCTGCTGTCCCCAAGGTCTTTCAGGCTTATTCCTCAGCCCACAGCTGTGTTCTGTAGTGCTCAGGTCACTGGGTCAGTAAGGGTTCTGCTCTCTCTCACTAATCCAGTCCAGCCCTCTACACATCCCCATTTATTTTAAGGGGGGATAAAATAATACATATTTTTTCTCACTTTCAAAATAAGGGAAGCAGTTTGTTGAACAAGATAACACTTGTGCCAGACAACTCATGACTCAAAGTCTAGCTCTGCTGTGCTATGGGAATACTCAAAATAGAAGGAGAAAAGGACCAAGATCCTAAGTTTGTCAGCTTACCGGGCAGGGGGTGGTCGTGCTTGGTGTGTGTCTCCAAGCAGTTCACTCGGGTCCTCACAAGCCTACCCACAGTCAAGGCCCGGGAAGGATCCCACCTCATCCCACAAAGGGTGGCTCATTCTGAAGTCCCACAGCATTCCCAGGTGCACCACAGATTAGATGGGAGCTACATAAATGACGTGTGGTCACTTACTGCTCTGTGTGAATGTCAGGTCTCCTCAAGGAGACTGAAGCTCTTTCATGGAGGAAACCATTACTCATCCTGCACCTTGGTTGAGATCTCAACAAGCACTTGTAGTTCGTTATTATGAAAACTGTATACCCATAATTATTTGGCACCATTTGGCATTTCTGTGCAAGTCTTACATATGCTGCTGGACAAAATAGGTTAAATAGCATGGTCTCTAGTTGCTGGACTACATTCTCAGGTGTTTAACAAGGAAAAAAAAAGGAAAAGAAATGGGATTTTGGTATGTCTAATAATTACGTGAACAGAACAAAGCTAGAAAATAGGTCAATTTTAATACTATGGAAAAAAACCAAAGATTTATGTTTGAAAATTAAGTATTGTATTAAACACGTATCTTTGGATTTTGAAAAGACAAAAAAGAAAGGAGAGGAAAAGAGGAATGAGCCTCACAGACATATATAGTCTGGCTGAAGGGCAGTGCATCCAGGTGACTCACAGAAGGTAAAGGGAAAACTGTACTCATGTGCCCACAAACTAACATGCCACAATCCCCACCCCAACTCTTCATGGGAAGCAGTATCTTATGAATCCTGGTAGCCCCAGGCACCCGGTACTGCAAGGACTCCAAATACTGGCAGACTGGCATAAGCTGTTGTCTTGAATGATACGTCCTGAAGTGCACAGCCACACAGTCACAAAAGACCATTTCAAGAATGTCTGTTATTACCAGTGACGGCTTGACACCTTTCCTTGAGGGATTTAGATACTGAGCAACTTTAAGCAATGCCCTCTCTTCACGGAAGGGGTAGAGTATCACCAAAGCAACAATCACTTCCACCCTTCACCAAAAAATCCCACACAGACATTAACCCAATAAAATGAACTTTTGAGTATAGCCTATCTTACTGAGCCAAATGCTTCAAAGGCAAATCTGAGCTTTGTTAGCAATGTTTCCATCATGGCATATTTCAGGGGCCTACTGTTTGTTTGGAAGTCATTTAAATTGCCACCTACCCTGCAGACCTTTACAGGCCAGATAAGGCTCTTTATCCCCTTGAGCCTTCCCTTCAGGCTACAGCAGACAGCTGGCATGACTGGAGACTGGCGTATTTCCAGTTGGGACAGCTCACTCTAAGGGGCACAAGGAAGCTACACCTCAGAATGTGACTGGTAGTTTGGACTGGTAGGGAAGGCACTTTTCTTTGTTCCTCCACAGTGGTATCTCCTAAGGTCTTCTGGGATAATTCCCTCATGGGAGGAGAGCATTTTAGACAAGGGCTGATTTATTAAGTTCTCAAATGTTGGCCTTTCTCATATCACTGACATTATGTCTGCAAAGAGGCAGCTTGTTATTGGGAAAAGTCAGAGGCTCAAATCAGGACAGAAAGCTAATTCTAAGGATAGCCCAGCAACACCATAAAATATATATTTCAAGGAAAAATATGTCTTTTTTTCCTCTGCAGCAACTCAAAAAAAAAAGTTTTAAAACACCCCTAAAACAACTGCTTAACAGTGACAGCATTGCCACCTATTCATGACATTAAAAAAGTAGACTGTGTGGTTACTTCATTCCATTCAATTGGTAAAGGAGCTATTCTAAGCAGTTAGGGGTTCTTTCTGTCCCTGTCCCACAGATGAAGGCAACAGGACAGAGCAGGGTGGCAATGTGCCCAGGATGACAGTGTGGGCAAGATCCAGGTGCTGAGCTGCACCCTAGTGCCTGCCCCATCTCCGCTTCTGGGTGCACCGTTTGTGTGTGCCTTCCTGCCATATGTCCTTATCACTTTTATCCCTGTTATAATGGAAGCTTCTAGAGGGGAGAGCTGGGTCCTTCACTAGTCAACCCCTTCTATTTGCAGCAAGGACTCACTGATCACAGTCACATGCTCTTGTTTGTCAGGTAGATTTCTGTGTCACTTTCCTCCCCTGGCATCCCCCCATGGACCTAGCTGGTTCCACTGAGGGAAGCTCAAGCCTTTGATTCGTTCGTTATTACTCAAAAGTACAATTGCCGACATTGAGCTAAGAGTGCCACAGCATCTTGAACCCAAGTTCATTTCTGGGCCTGACTCCTAAAAGGACAAGCACAGAAACAGCCTCTCAAAAAGCTCCAGGACTGCCTGACCTCAGGAAAGCATAATCTGTGTGCCCCTTGATAGAAAGGACCAATTCTCCTGGGATACCTTTGATCCCAACTATAAACAGACCAGGGAGAGAGAGGTCCTGCAGTCGTGGGAAAGCCCAGCCCGCTGGCGCCTTGCCGGAGTTAATGAACTACCATACCCCGAGGGTACGGGAAGCTGCTTTAGAAGCATGCTCTACCTGCAGCTGCTCGAGGAGGTCCAGGTTCTGTTTGCGTAAGCTGCTGTTGGTTTTCTCTAATTTGTCCATTCTTTGGTTGTCACTGAGAGGAGAAGAATCGATAAGTTCTTCTTGAAGCACATGGTATTCAACTTCGTATGCTTGTAACTGTTTAGAGATGTCCATCTCAAACACCTGTGGTACAAAAAGGTCATTGGGCACTGAAAATGAGAGCACATGCGAGCGCACACACACACGAGACCACGTCAGTGAACACCCACGAAGTACCTCCTCTAGGCCTGCAACTATTAGTGAGAAACAAGAAAACTGCGCTGAGAAGGTAACAGATTTATTTGGGAAGAAAGGATATAAAGAAACATTTAGAAATAATCCTCAGGTAACCTTAGGTGGGCATCTGATGCTCATTTTCCAGAAGTCCAAACCTTATTTTTAAACAAGCTTGCAAAACTTATTTTTAGTTCTTATTTTAGGACTTGTTTCATTTTTCTCAGAAAATTGCATTATGTTAAGATACAACAACTAGGGGTCAAAGGGAGAAAGCAAAACAAAAGAATCATAGCCCTACTTGCCCAGTCACCAAGTCAAAGTTTAATTATAGTTCAGTTGGGTTTTCAGAGTTACCAGAACAGCTAAGTAATGGAACTGTTTACTAAAAAAACCCTCCTTTGCACACAAGATATGCAGAAATGAGCCAAAACCCAAATGTCACCCACACAGATGAGTGAACATGAAACAATGCCTGAGTTGCCCTCCTTCCCATAATAGTAACACTGATTAAAAAAAAAAAAAAGCACCCGTGTGAAAAACAACCCCAAAGTGCATGAGTGAGCTGTTCGTGTTTGTACTTTCTCCTGGTGACTAAGCTTCACGGGAGCAGTGCTGGAGGTGGGCTCCGGAGGCACAGGCGGCTGCTGCCCAAGGCCTCCTCTCCCTTCCCCTCCGTGGTCTGCACGACCACCCCGGGAGGCTGTGCCTCTCAGCACAGGAGGGAGACCCCAGTGTGCATGAGGATGCCATCACCATATTAAAAAAAAACAGAAGCCAGCATGACCAGAACACACTTTTGGAGAATGAAGTCAGACTTTATAAGAGCAGAAATGAACTCTTCATGGCATTTCCTTAAGAAAGAGACTCCAACATAGTTAAAATCAATGAAAAACTCATTCCTGCTGATGGCCTCCTATTAGCATTCAAACAGGGAAGAGTCCTCCCTTCCTGAAATCAATTTTCAAAAGTCATGTTGACTTTCTCACCATTCCCAGCAACCTTCTCTTCCTTGAGATTAATTTTGCAGCTTCCTGGTTTTCAATTTAATTCAACGGATAATACTAAGTCGGCACAAAAGTCATTCTACAGTGAAAAACTAACACATGTTGTATTTGTGGTGTGTCGTGTGGGCAGTTTATTGATCCAACTCTCTGCTGTCCCTCAGGGTGACCCAGAGGTCAGTGGGGACTATCACCTCTATCCCAGCACCAAGGAGACTGACTCACAGGCTTTGAGTCAGCCCTTGAATCAGGCTCCACTGGCAATTCCCTGCATGACCTTGAGCAAGTTACTTGACCTCTCTCGACCTCCAACTTGTGGGTGATGACACCTACCTCCCAGCACTGCTGTGGGGGTTCTATGAACAGCTCATGGGACTTCCCAGCACATGTCTGGCAAGTTGAGTCTGTGCTTGCTTAGCTGAGGGATCTGCTTCTACACACTTGCCATGAAACCCTCATATTCAACCTCATGCTTCAGCAAAATTACAAAGGATGCTGCAATCATGGAACTTCTGAATTGCTCAGAGTAGAAACCACCAATATTAAAACCGAGATTGCCCCAACATTAGTGTGTAATTGTAAATATGGTACAGAATAAATGTCATACACAGTTAAACTTTTTTTCTTCCACGAAGATGCATTTTTAAATAAACTCCTAACCTGGAAAACCAAAGAACAAAACCTCTGGCCTTTTACACAGATAGATGAGCTGCTACGGTTAATGGCTCTCAGCTGTGCCAAAGCTATAAACTCTTGCAGGCCCCCATTAATCCCTAGGAACCATCCTGGCCATAATCATCTGTGCTTAATTGCATCATTATCTCCTGGCTGCCAAAACACTTACAGCCCCTGATTTTGCAGTTAATGCCCTAGAATTTACCCTAAACCATGGCAGTATGTGGCTGAAAGTAGAGTCCTGGTCCTCGAACAATTATTTTTTACATTACTATATATTCTTCATAACCATAAACATAAATAGCTTCACGGTATTCTACCTATTTGATATATCATAATCATGTTAATCCATTCATCAAGGGTTGGATGTCTAGCTATTTGTAAGTTTTTGTTGTTATAAATGACAACCCTAAACATTCTTGTACATATGGCTTTTCCCATATTTTGAATCGTTTCCTTGGCATTTCTGCAGTTGTGGACACTCTGCACAATGAAGTGCAAAACTAGCCACATACTTTCCACTTTCCCAGGATACATTCCAAGGAACAGGATTACTGAGTCAAAGGGTATGAATATTTGACTGACCTGTGAAACATATTGCCAAATTGCTTTCCCAAATGGGAATAATCAATGTGCAATGCCATAAGCAACACAAAAATGTGCCAGACACAGTATACAACCTCAGCACTAGGTATTGGCATTTAAAATTTTCATTTTATTGATCTAGTAGGTAACGCATTACGTGTTATTTAGATTTAAATTACACATAAAGCTTAATATTTTCCCAGATATTGCTTCCTAGATGGATCCCGTCTTCAGTGAATTGTCTGTTTATGTTCCTGGCTCATTTGCTATTGTAGACCTGGCATTTCTGCAGTTGTGGACACTCTGCACAATGAGGTGCAAAACTAGTCACATACTTTCCACTTTCCCAGCCCCCAGTGCCTTCCTCCAATCTGTTGGTCTCAGTGGCATACCAAGGCTGGACAGTGGGGCAGTCGGCTCAGGTATGGGCAGTAAGGGGGCACAGTGTCTGCAGTGAATTTAAAAACAATTAAAAACCCAACTAAAAATTAGTCTGCTTTTTATTATCACTGCATGTGAGCAATTCTAAACAATACCAGTGGTAAAATATTTCCCCTCCCTGTACCCCACCCTCCTGGTACAGCAACTGATTGGCCTGTTAAAAAACAGTGCAAACCGCCCAAGCCGTGAGGGCCTCTCCCAAGGCAGAGGCGGTGGGCTTGCCGCTGGGATCTGAGCATGTCTGCCGAACAAAGGAACCTTGTTAAGACTCTGGTTTCCATTCTACAAACTCACCTGGAACAGGGAACTGTCTAGTGTGTTTTTAATGAAGTTGCCCATAGCAGAGTGTTTCAAATGTTTGGGTGTGTGTGAATCCCCTGGGGATCTTGTTAAAATGCAGATTCTGACTCAGTGGGTCTGGGATTCTGCATTTCTAATAAGTTCCTACGTTATACAATGGCAACACTGGTCTAGGGCCACACTTTCAATAGAGCTCAAGGGATGCTGAAAACAGGCTGTTTGCCCTACTCCCCAAAGACACCTTTCAACTCTGTTTTTTCTTCCTTCCACTGAACTAAGGATGCTTAGGCAGTCAGTGTAACAAGAACACAAACCTGACTTCCTCTTCTTTTCTGGAATTCTGTTTATTCCCAGGATTTCTCCCCTTCTTGGGTTAGGATTTTTATGGTTTATAGTCAACTGACAACAGTTAAGTCACACTGACGAACTACCACACAGCCTTAAGAGACCCTTGTCTTTTTGTCCTGTACTCTGTCAACTCCAGCCAGCCTGTCCCTCTGTGGCTGCTTCCAGCCTGTTCAGATCGAGCCAAAACCCCAGAGCCCTGTCCTTAGCTACCTTGTCTCCCATCCTGGATGCAGGCTGTGTCCCTGCTGCTCAAGCTGAGGCTATCTATAAAGGGGGCATTTATGGAGTGGGGCCAAAGCAGTCACAGGGGGCCACCCAGACTCCACCTATCCACACTCAGTTGGGTGCAATGAGTGCTTCTATCACTGCTCCCCTGGGGACCTCCAAGATTTGAGCCTGGGGGGTTGTCTAAGGCTGCAGAGGAAAGTGCAATGTACCTCAAGCCTCATTCCTCAGTAGGCCTTGGACTAGAGAACCCTCTGGGGTAGAGGGAGCAGAGGGGGGTGTGGGGGAGTAGCAAATCTGATAGGGAGCACTCAGGTGTCAAGTTCCAGATGGAAAACATGGGAGGGAAAGGAGGTAGAGAGATGCCCGGCATTATAACTGTTTTCCATCAAGGCTGTTGGCAGAATGAAAACCTGGGCCCAAAATGTAGATTTTGTGTTCTCTACACCACCACTCCCAGCCCCCAGCCCCCAAAACTCAATTCCCTGAGTTCTCAGCACTCACTCACTCTTTCCACCAGCCTAGCTCCCATAAGCCCTTGCACAAGCACCACTGTGGCTCTTCACCACACTTGTAATTACTGGATTACATGCTCATTTTCTGCACAGGATGAGCTTTGGTGTTAGAGACACATGACATTCTTGGCTCAGCTACTTTATACAGGGTGCTGGGCATGTCACTCTCTCCATGCCCCATTTCCCCATCTATAAAAATGGGGATTATAATACATCTCCCAGGGTAGTTAGGGAATCAGTGGAATAAAGGACACCAAATTCAAAACAGCTGCCTGAAACAAATCAGGTACGTACACACAAAACTGTTCTCTCTCCATGTTATGTCCATTTCTGTTCTTCCAACATTTAAGAGCACCTGACACTCTGTATCCTTTACAGAAAAGAGGAGGAAAATGGAATTTTCTTGTTGTGGGGGGTTCAATACCCAGGAGGTAAATGGAATGTCAGTTGAGACTGCCCGCCTTGTAGTCAGGAGCCTGGGGCAAAGTCAAGGTGCTCCCTGGGCGCCGAGGTTAGTTCTGGTTGAGAGACCAAGGCTCTCCTGTTTGCCCCAGAGAAATTTTATACTTAGAAAATATACGTATATGTAATGAAAGCTCTAAAAGGGAATAAATGTACATAAATGTCAGACATTAAAGAATCAAAAGGGTAGAGAATTCAGAAAATACAGGTAAAAAACAGAAAAACTCTTGTAATGAAATGAGACCCACAAGCACTTGTTGGTGCTGAATTGTTGTTAAAGGACTCTGAGGAGAGAGGACCTGGATCTGAAACCCTACCGTCCCCTTTGCAGCAGTGACTGGGGGCCGGTGCATTTACCACTTTGGGCCCTAGGTTTCTCATGGGTTAAAACCACCTCTTTTCTCCGGAATTCAGTCATGACTAAATGAGATCCTGTGTGTAGAGAGTCACACAGGACCTGGCCAAAGTAGGGTCTCCACAAGCCAAAGTTCTTCACAATGAGAGGACTGTGCCAGAGAAGTAAGACACAGAGGGATACAGAGCCCATGAATCATCAAAAGATGGGAGAGCAGGGAGGGAGGGCTGTTCTTTCCTGTAGGCATGTGATACGTGCAGGACCCAAAGGAGCACTCGGGATGGAACCCTCTTCCTTTCCCAGGCTAGAGTTGCTTCTTTTTCTGTGCAGCAAATGAAATCACAGATGCTGCATCTGGGTGCAATCTACTGGAATTTCCAGGTTCCTCCTGGGAATATCAGAGACCCTCAGAATAAAGTTTTAAAAGAAAAATAAAGCCTCAGTTTCCTATTTGATTTTATCTAATTGCTCTACATTTTCACTATATTTAGAGCAGCTAAGTTCTAGGCTTGTGTGAGGCCTGACTGCAACTGCACTGCCTAGGTACAGAAATCTCTTCCAGAATATTCTTAGCCATCCAGCCTTTGGACATTTCCAATGGTGATGCCACCCTCTGCTAAGCAGCTCAGACTTTCATAGTCAACAGTCATTACTGGAAGATTCTTCCTTATGCAGAGTCAAAATCTGCTCCCACCCTTAACCCAGACCATTTAACAACTGGTCTAGTTGTAATTTCCGGCTCAATTTGTATTTCTTTCTTTCACCCCTTCACCCCTAACACTACAAAAAGTAATGATTCTACGGTATACAGAAACCAGAAGTGCTGAAACCACAAATGTGGAACTGAATTCTATTAAAAACCACATAATGGAACCAACTTATAGAATATATACTCTATCACAACTCTGCAATCAGAGTTATTTTTAGAAAATTCCAAATAATACATTCAGCAGAATAATCAAAGTGCTCATTTCACAAAAGACCAAATTGAATAAATCTATTTCAGAAGAATAAATGACTAGGGAGTGAAGCCTCTCAATTATAAGTACTGATAACCAGTGCTAGCTGTCACACATGAACACTACCACCACGTTCCCATGTGCCACTGCACCATGACATTATGCACACTCAGACATGCATTTAATCACTGCATACATATTTGCAATGTGTCTCCTACATGCCAGGTATCACACAAGATGCTCCTCAGAATATAAAGTGGTAGGAAATAGGTACTGATCAAAAAAAATGTTAAGCTTCTTCCTATCCAGGATAGCTTAAGACTAAGGTTTGGAATGCATCATACCTGATTGATGGTCTTTTCCATTTGCACCAAGCCCAGGTTGGGTAGTGTGTTTTTTATAAAGTCAACTATGGTTTCTAGGTTTTCATGCTGCAGAATCAAGGGCTTATGGCTTCCCAAAAGACTTAAAGCCACTTTAAATATGACCTCTGATCCCTGAAGAAAGATCATATCTGGGAAAAAACAGAAATACAGAAAGTTAAACCAAACCAGTTTCTGATGAACTACCATTTCGTTTCCTCTTCCACAGATCATAGCACAGGGTGGTAGGAAATGCAAACCCAAACTGCAAACTTTATTTCCTTTTTAAGAGCCTGATACTTCAGATGGGCTTGTCAAGACAATACTGTAGATAAAGAAAGAAATACAAATATACTGCCAAGATTTCATCATGGGTTCAGATCCTTTTTTTGCTCCAAAAATATATTAAATTCAAACATGCTTCATTCAAAGTTAAACTGAGAAAAAGACAACTTTTTATTAAAATAAAAACTTTATTAGTCTATTTTTTCTGGTAATGCTCTGGATTTTAAAGGAGTTACTAAAACATGTTTTTATTGGTAAAAAAATATTTTTAGATACACAGCATCAGAAATTAAGAGAAAATTTTTAAAAAGCCTGTTTCTTCTGTTTTGAAGTGGTTCAATGAAAAGATCTCTAAAAACTGTAAAATGTCTACATAATTGCAGAAGTACATTATTAAATACTTTACATTGAATTTTAGCATTAACAGTGGATAAAAAAATATTTTCCTCCAGAGGGACTAAAAGAATTTTGTCAGAGTTAGTGTCTTGGTCTTGCCATGTTTTCTTCTTAGGACAGCAAAGGTTAGCCATCCCTACACTGACTGTACAGAATGAGATGGAGGGCAAGTGGCTGAGGCAACTGGGTACACACTCAGCCCAGCCCCGGCTCCCCCTTTGTCACAGAGTTCAAGCCACTTAAGAAAGACAGTCGCATTGTTCTGGGGCTAAGGCACAAGCAACCTACCTAACAACTGGAATAATGCAAAAAATATATACATTATTTTAAAGATGACAGCACAAGTCTAACTAAAAGCAACTCTCAGTACTTCTGTTTTTTTTTTTTTTTGACTGCAGGATTATGGGAGAGACAAAGAAGTCATACAATTCATCAAGCCAAGGAAAACGAAAGCAGATGAGAGGAAGAACCCCTGGCATTGAGCCTCCCAAAGGCTGGATGGCATTCTGCAAATGGGGAAGGGGCCGCAGTCAGTGGACTGCGGGTGGTGCACAGGACAGATACAGGCGCCTGAGACTTGGGGGAGGCTGAGGAGGGGTGCTGAGTAAGCCCTGGAGATGCTCTGTGACCCTCATGAAGAATTAACCACGTAAGTGCACTCGGTGCCAGGCTGCATGCAGCCCTAAGCCATGATACTGCAGAGACCCGCCTGTCACTCCCACAGAGCTTAGGGCCACACTGCTTCCCCAAATGGCATAACTGCTCAGTCTGGGGTGGCCCCACAAAACTGAAAAGGACCAATGGCTGCCTTCTTCTTAAGGGAAGTATTTCACATGTCAAGACAGTGCCCTGGAAGAATATTCCTGTGAAATGTCTGCTCTGCAAAATATGCAGTCTACCCATGTACTTCACCACTACAGGAAATGAAAAGATCTATAAGATGTATTTTTAAACAAAAAGGACATTTCCAAAAACAAAGTAAAATTGAAGTTTCTGTGTTTTAGATAGTAAGACTTTCTTTCAATAATGAACACTTAGAGCTGAACAAAAACTGGTGTCATCTATCAAAAACATATCAAGATGCTTTTGCAGGGATCCTGGGAAAGGCCTGCATGACCTCCTCAGGGTCTCTAGTCTCTAAGGGACGAGTACCTTAAAATTAGATCTAAACCACATCTAAGCCAATTAAAACAAGTAATTGCCAGGGAAGTTGTATGAGTGTAATCAAATACTCCGTCCACACCAGCGGCCTCTTGCAGCGCACAGTGGGTCTCCCAAGCTTTATGTCTTTAGGATCTTGGTTTTTATAATGACTCTACTTAACAGAGTGCTTCCTATGATTCCAAACTCAGGCTTTTCTGGACTGTATGAAGAAAACAAAAGTTTGGAGAGGTGTTTGTTACGTTTAACTTTGTTGCTATGTTAAAAATTAATAAATAAATAACCTTGGACATGTTTATTTCATTGGGTCTGTCTGTATTTAACATACCAAAAAAGAAACGTTCTTTCTTAATGCTATTCTCAGCATCTTAAGAGCACTCTTCGAATTTAAGTAATAAAGCATTCCCTAGGCATCTAATCCATGCCAGGCACTGGGGTTAAGCAATGCACAGGGCACAAAGTGCAAACTGTAGAGACTCCAACTACTGGATTGGTCGTCAGGCTGAGGGTGTTAGGGGACAAAAGGAGGGAAGTAGGCCCAAGAAAAGGCGACTGCCAAACTCAGTCTTGAATATCCTAGATACTTGCTCGATAAGAAGTCAGGGAACAATACTCTGAGCAGAAGGAAAAGGAGTAAGAGTAGAGAGGTGTGAAGGATCCACATCACACATGGAGGCCTGGAAAGAGTATGGGAAGGCAAGAGCTCAGGCTCCATGGGCCAAGGGTGGGGCCAGATCACCACTGGCTTTCTGCCCTGGCCCCGCTGGTCTATACCCAGAGTGCAGTGGGGGTCACTGAAGGCTTTCAGTTTTTTTTCTTCTGAGCAGGTCAGTGCACTGGTAAGGAGATGTTCGGTAAAGAGATTCAGGTGTGGGTCTGTCCTTGCAAAGGCTGGTTGGCTTTAGACAGAGAAAAGCCACCATTTAGGAGCCACTGACAAGACCCCGCCAATTTCTCCCAGCAGATTCACAAGTACATGCTGCCAGCTGCAGGATGCTGGACTCCCCAGTGCTCCTAGACCCCTACTTCCAAAGCCAAGCCGCCAGGTGTGCACTAGTGAGGCTGGGAGAGCTCAGCCTAGAAGCCTCTGACTGGGGAGGCCTCAGCTACAGGGTTCCTCTGGGTGTATGATGAAGGAATATGCCTGAAGGGTTGAAGGAAGGGTTCCTCCTCAAAGTTTTGCTTGAGGAAGGGGCTCCTAAACTTATCTGAAAACATTTGGGGGCAAGAACTATATCCCTTACAATCACCCATACCTAGTACCTATATGCTTAAACATTTAGTACCTTTTCTCTCTCTGGACATTTTAAAAATTAACTTTTAAATAATAGTAAAGAAAAATGTTACCTATAAACTCACTTCCCCAATCCAATTATTTTCATTTTTGTCCATCTTCTAATCCTCACACATTTACATTCTGGAAAATTGTTTTAAAAACCAATAATCTTAGAAAAGTGAGTTAACTTCCCACCTCTGAAAATCACTGCTCAGGAAAGCCAGCAGGCAGCTCAGAACACTGTGGCCAACTTCCTTTCCCCTCTTCTCTTTCAAGCCACCTCAAAACAGGCAAGGGGCTTTACCAAGCAGGAAGTAAAGGGAACCTTAAATTCAGCTGACTCTAGCACTTTGCAAATTACTTGCTGAGAATGTCACAAATAATCCCTTTCCTTTGAAGACATTTCAGCAGCCCTGTTACTGTGTTAATGTGACCTGGAACTCTATCTGAAACTCCCCATGATATAAAGGTGCAATTTTCCTAAGTAGGAAAACAATAAACACAAAGCACAAGGTGAGGAAGCGAACTTATTCCTGCATCTCTTTTCCAGCCACCTGTGACTTTGTCAAGCGCTATCTCTCTCCTTACCACTCTGCTGGGAGGCTGTAGTCCACTAGGTGGGACAGCCCCACGTTCCCACCGGGGATGGGCAGGAGGGAAATGAAGGATGATGGCAGCTTTGCAGGACGGCAGCACAGATTTTACAAAAACGCACACCACTGCTGTGTGACAGCACCCACAGACTTTTTTCCCAGCCACTTAGACAATCTTGTTTTCCCCGTGTGGTCTAGTCCTCAAACCTCTCTGAATCGTTCCCTGTGTTACAGGTAGCTTCTGTGTTTTTTGCTAAACCTTGAGTTTTTATGCTCCACCTCCTCTCATCTTGGCAGCACATCTCACAGCAAACATCAGGAACTTCCTCTTCCCTCAGTAGCAGGCCCTGGCCTGCTGTCTCAGGTTTTCCCCAGCAGGTAGATGTGATTGTGATTCGAAGGTGAACAGAGCTTTTCTCCAGGGACCCCTCTACAGCCAAACTCGAAAAACACAGGAGGTAGCACATGGTACCCAAACAGAAGGCCTGACGCTCGGAAGTGTGATGCCATTGAAGGTTAAGGCACGGACATCACCAGCAACTGTCCTTCAAAGTAGCATATAATTAATTTAACCTTTTAATATATGAGCTATGCAGACTGCAAGCTGAGAATCCTTTGTATGGGAATTGTGAACAGTGGACAAATGTCCATTTGTTTTTAGGGTTTACCCAGGCCTAAAGACTTATAATGAAATGGGCTTCAGGCCAAAAGACTACCGTGCATGAATGGCTGGCTTTGGGATTTAAAACTAAACTATCTACCATCATGGTAAACAACATAGTTCAAGTCACTGACACTATATACAGGAATGGCTTTTTTTAAAAAAGTCTTTTCTATGGAACCTACTCATAAAATAGGTTTGTTTTTAAGTATGGACAGATGGGATAGATTGTGCAAAAACCCAGCCATTTTTGCAAAATGACATCACAACACAGGGCAGTCTTGAGTTCCCATTTCCTGCCTAGAATCTGAGGAACCCTGATCCCTTAGCCAGCTGGACACAAATGCACTTAGTACAGCAGGGCTCTGTGGGGCCCAGGAATTACATAGACACTGGCATCTTTATGAATAATGTATAAGAAACTCTAAGACCCACCACTGACTACATAATATAGAGAAAAATATCCTGCTTATACTGGCTCTAGCTTTTAATTTATGAAGTCATTAGAAGGAGCTTTAGAGTTCCAAATATCCTGCAACAGAAGGGCTGTCATGTCCAAAACAGAGTTTGTTGGTTTATTTGTTGTTAAAGCCTCTTACCGACTTACGAAGCCTAAAAAAGATATCTCTCCTAGAGTTTTATGGCCTGAGACCCCAAAACTGCTGCAGGCAGCAGATCACTGCTGGGCGAGGTGACATTCAGTGCTGACCTCTCAGCCCCTCCTGCCCAGCCCCCCTGGTAGAATTTTTTTTTCACAAACAGTATAATTCGATATTTGAGTTGTTTTCAAAAGACAGGGAATACTTCCTCCTTCCCCTCTCATGATCATCGTCACCCCTTCTCCATTACCCTGTGGAAAATAAAAGAGCAGGAGAACACGGAAGTAAGGAGGGCTAATGGTTTTCTTTTCATTTCCACAGTAATAAGAGTAAAAACACAGTAATATTTGGTAAGAAGGACTGAAGTCTACAGCTGGAGATCTCAGACTTTCTGTGACTCTTGTGTTAGTAAACTAAGTGGACAAATTTGAGGCTTTTAGGTTATCTTTTTTTAAAACTATATATAAAATCTTTATGAAATCTCACTAATGATTTGTTTAACCAGAAGAGAGTTTTTAGTATCTATTTTTTCAATGATTGGTTATGAAAATCAATTTGGGGAGGTAGTTACACAAAATGGGAGGTTGTTACTATTTTAAGAATGTGGATTCTTCTAGTAAAGCTACATGGGAAATTCTTTAAATGTTCTTGTGGGTAGAAGTAATAGTAAACATCTAGTACTCTGTAGGGAAGAGGAGGAAAGAAGACAGATGATGCTACCCACCAATCCTAAAGAGCAAATTTTAGGACTTCTTGATTTTGGCTATTACAATCTGTCTTCCCAAAATATGCCTAAAATATAGTACTTACTCAATGTTTTTAAAATCCCTTTAATTCCAATTTCCTCTAATTCTAAAAACAAATCTAAAGAAATACAAGATTACAGGCTCTAAAGCTATCAGGCAACCGGACATAAATGACACTTAAAAAACACAATTTTTTAATCATCTCCTCCTCCACAGTAAGAAAAGAGAAAGAACCGGAATTATCAAAATGATTATTTCCTTTTGAAGCTGGGAAAACACACATGAATTGTACAAGAACTGACAGCGCTCAGCGTTTCACTTGGCTCCTGCACCCAAGAGGACGGCCTCATCCCTGCCATCTCAGGGCAGTGTGACTCGGCACGTGAACACCTATTTAACACTGACAGAGACAACCTTCTTGAAAGGTTAAAAATATGACAAATGTGAACAAACTTCAGTCACAGTGGGGCACAGACGTTGGGGTGGCTGTGGCACTGAGAAGGTGGGGCAGGGGGCATGTGAGGATTTAACAGGGACACATCAACAGTGGTGTCTCCAGAAGGAGCTGGCAGAGAAATGAAGAGCAAGGGCAGGGAAGACGCGGAAGGGCATCTAGAAAGAACAGCAGCCCGCATGTCGTCAGTCAGAGCCATCAGTGAACAGAGCTCCAGTCCAGAGAGGCTGAGGAAGACGGTTCGTGAGAGATATCCATCTGGAACATACGTCTGGGGCTCCCGGGCCTAGTCTGCAAGATGCCTGCTCTAGGGAGAGCCTGGTGGGGAAGGTATCAGGTCTAAATCACACATGGTGAAGACACCTAGGGAAGCCCAGTGATTATGAGAACTTTAGTAGGTCCTGAATTCTTAAGACCTAATGCTGACTAAACTTAGAACGGCAAATAATACCCTGTTCTCACAGAAGATAAAACTGTAGACATAAGAAGACTCACCATGGAGTGACAATAAATAGCAACAATAAATGTTTCTGATCTACCAGGAGAAGACTGGTCCTGGCAAACAGGCTTAGGCACACTTACCAAAGACTCTGGCTACAAATCCCAGTGGGAACTGTGAGGCAAATACGGTGAGAAACCACGGGGCGGCGTAGAGGCTGGGGCCGATCTCGTGCTCCTCAAGGTGATTGTAGAGGTCTCTGTGGTAATCGTGGAGAAGCCTGGAGAGCTGGTACATCTGGACCTGAGGGACACATGCACACAGGGGTCAGAATTAGTTACCTGCCACATGTATTCAGTTACTTACCCCACTCACCGTGTGTGGGAGAAGAATTGTTAGACTGCGATACCCACTGATCTCAACGGCTCATTTATCCAACCAGCGCTTACTGGGTACCCAGGACAGGTGGGGCACTGGCGAGTCATAGCCCAGAACACTAACTTTGGGCCTTGTCCTACCATTTCCTTTCTTTTTTACTGTTCCCTGGCTAAGAGAATATAAACATCTGTGTTGTGAAAATATTTCATAAGTTCTCTTACAAATACACATTCCTAGCAAAATACAAACTTGGGGGAATCAGAAGTAAAAAGCCAGCCTCTCTGCTAAGAGTGAAGTGAGGGCATGTGATGATTCTTAGAACAATTCTATTGTACCTGTTCACTTAGTGAATTCTCTCTGGATCCCCTGAAATACTCAAAAGGCAGGACAAGTGTGATTTCCTAAGATTTATAACATATCAAATATACATATCCTGGGTAAGTTAAAATTAGAAGTGTTTATCACAAGATGGGGAAGATAACTTTTACAACTACAGCTGAACTTCAGCATAAAGCGTCCCCTCTTTAGAGACTGATAGAGGTCTGGCAGGAAGCCCGTGATGGGTCCCAGGGCTCACAGGGAGCATGGGGCCAGCTCATATTTCAGGAGGCCCACTGTCTGAGGCCAAACAACCAACCTAGAGAGGGTCAGAACCTTCTGGGAGTCTACAAGGTAGATATAGCCTGCCTGAACTAGGAAAAACTGTTTCCAGGGGTATAGACAACAGAGTCCACCTGAATACCAGCTGTGGCTTTTCATATCACAAAGAATCTTAATTATCAAGGTCACCAGCCCATATAGTCTTATATTACAATACTTACTAAATTATATGAAACTCCAAAATTCTGTTCTCTTAGATGGCAGGCACACATTAGAGCTAATGGGGAGAATGTAGGGAGAACCTACCAGTTATGTGTGGAAAATGCGATGTGGGTGAAAATCTTTTAGTGAATGAAATGGCTTTCTTTTTTGAGATGTACGTTCTTGTGGTTCACATTGCCCAGGTGGAGGGGAAAGGATTTTTAACCATGCAATGTGATGCTCTGATAGAGTCCTTGGTTCTAATGTATCTGTTTTAAGAACGCTTCCTGAAAGCGTAGTATCTTGCCCGTAAGTACACACAGACACGTGCTCCTCCATTTAGGAATATTCCCCAAAGCAGGTCCAGAGTTCTGAAGGTGTCAGCAGCACCTGCACACACTGCTGTTTGGCTCTCTTTCGATCTGACCTGCCACTTGATCACTCAACAAACATTGACTGGGCCCTACAGCAGTCCGGACACTGTTCTAGGAGCTAGGGACACAGCTCCAAGGTGGGCAAGACCCCTCCTTTGTCAAGATACAGGCTAAGGAAAGGCAGAAAATAAACAGGCAAATGAATAAGGAAACAAGGTAATTGCAGGCAGTGAATGTGTTATGCAAATGAAATGACAGGACAATGTGACAGAATCCTGGGATGGGAGTAGGGGGTGGTGTTCAGGAAGAGCTGGTATCTCAGCTGAGCTCTGGACAAGGGTTGGGGTGGGGTGGGGGTCTCTGGCAGAGGAAGTACAAATGAAGTGGAGGTAGGAATTAGATACCCTGAAGATGGTTAGAGAAAGTACAAAAGGGAAGGCCCTGCAGACAGGCCTGGGTTTAAATCCCAACTCTGCCACTTGCCAGCTGTGTGACCCAGTCAAATTGTGTAACTTATCTGAGCCTTAATTTTCCATCTATAAATTGAGCTGATTAACAGTGTCTTGCTGAGGGCTACTGAGGAGATATGTACATATGAAACACTTAGTATAATGCGTAGCACAGAGTCAAGTTCTCAGCAACAACAGCGATTATAATGTCAACCGATGGCAAAGGTTCCATAAGCAGACCTGGAAAGGGATCAAAGATTTCTGGCATTTGTCTCTACTAAGAACGTAAGGAATGTTCTCTACCTGTAAAATAATCATGTCCGGCCGATACTGTTTCCGCAGTCCCATGTCAAACATCAGAAACTTGAGCATGTGAAATGCCTCTTCTTCACCCATGTGAAGCAGCAAAATGCCTGCTACAAAGCTGAGACCTTGGCAATATCCTACTTCCTGGTCTAGAAGCGAGTAGGCCTTCAAAATGTTGTAAAGGGACAGCTGCCCTGCTCCTAGCTGGGCAGAGAAGTACGGATGCGTTGGAAAGGTTCGCCCTGTGAACACAATACACAATGGTTGAGATTTAGGGAAAAAAAAGTCAACTGAACCAGAAATGCGAAGTGCTTCAGGTTAAATCAACAGCTCTTTAGAAGCTGGGTCATGTCATAAATCAGCTCTGTAGACAAGGCCAGCTGATGGTTCTTGAAATGCTGTTTGCAATTAAAAATCAGCCATTGTTCATGTGGGTTTTTGTGGTGCTTCAGGGAAAGAAATTAGAACTATGTACGGTCCCTGCAGGTATCTGGATTTCAATCTAAAACAAAAAGAAAACTGTCAACCCTCTAAGCATCTCCCTACTCTCCAGAGGAGCTGACAGCTGTGAAGAATTCTCTACCACCACGCTACCCAAACATCATCTAAATGCGGCCAAGGTCCTCACCTTGCCAGACACTCCCTGAACACTTTTTCCCAGACTGCCTGTATTTTGCCTGTAAATGCTTCATGCCACATGCATATTTCTGTACTTTTAAACCACAGGTGGTGCTTTAAAAGACTGAGGAACAGCCAGTGTTTTCTTTTACATAAAGCAGTTACCTTCCAGAAAGAGGTTTAAAAAAAAAAGCCTCTCAACATCCTGGCTATTTTCACAAAAAGCTGGGGTTCAGATAAGGCTTAAATACTTCTTTTGTCCGGGAGGCTTTTATGGAGGATGCCTGTCATCCTACCTCAGCCCCTCTCCTTCTGGAATGTGACTGATGGGGAAGCGGGCTTCCAGGGAGCAGAAAAGTGCCTGATTATGAGCAGAAACATGTAGAGCCAAGCCGAAGGCCAAGCTTGGACTCAGGTGAGCATTACGACCTGGTCTGGTCACCAGCAAAGGCTGCAAGGGCACTGAGACCACAAGTAATTGTTCACCTAATTATTCAGTCTCAGCAAAGGGAGAAAGATACAGTCACATGTTCTTCCTCAGCCTTGTGAGAAAGCAGTTAATCCAGACTGGTTTATCTGAACTTAAGAGAACAGCAAGTCTCAATAGTTTCCTGAGTGCTTATCGTCTGCTCTGCCTCTCTCCCAACAAATGGCCCCAAAACACATCCTGCACATGTCTCTCCACTGCTAGAAAGCAACCAATAGCTCTCCAGGAACAAATTTTACACCATTCGCCTGGGGCTCTGCACACTCCCCTCACCCACCCTTCCCAGCCTCATCCTCCACTCCAGGGCTGTTAACCTAGGAACTGTGAGGGGGGCCCCTGGCGTCTCTGAACCTCTGGGGCTGTGTGCAGAACTGACAGTGTGCATGTACGTAGAGGGGATGTAGTCATGTCTGTGCACTTTCCAAGTTTAGAACAGCGTAGACAAGGACTGCTAATGTGAGCCACATACACGATTTAAATTTTCTAGCAGTTACATTAAAAAGTAACAGGTGAATATTAATTTTAATAGGACATTGTTTAATCCAACATATATAAAATTGTCATTTGAACATGTAACCAATATATAAATTATTAGAAGGACATTTTGCATTTTTTTTTCATACTAAGCTTTTGAAATCCAGTGTATCCTTTATGCTGACAGCACATCTCACTCTGGACCAGCGATATTTCATATGTGGCTATCATTCTGGACAGCATGAGTATAATGGCTTTCCTCATATTCTCAAAGGGCTAGGGCAAAAACAGACAAGAAGCTCTTCACTTCACTGTCCTCACCAGCTTCCAAGCAGAGAGAGCACATCTCACCCCTCATGTTTACACATGTCCCTGCCCCAGCCCGGCATGCACCCCTCCCCCACTTTCTCTGGGTTTCACATAGGGACATGCGGCAGAATGCACAGGAGTCGTGTGGCATGGAGGAACACCAGGAAAGGCTTATTTTGAAATATAATCTGCCAGTCTTAGCATTTCTGCAATTCAGATAACCCTCTCACATTAGATCCTGCCTCTCAAAGAGCTTACACTAATTGGCCCAGCTTGTGGACTGGACTTTTCTCATTTAACCCTCGAAGATTCTGAAGAGGGCATGCCTGCCAATCAGGCCCTCAACAGTTGTCAGATTTGCAGTTACACCGGCACTGTGCTTAGAAGCGCCTCTTGCTGGATTTAATGTTCTGCTGTTGCCTTCTTGAAACTCTGAATAATTCTTGAAAAAGGAGTTCTGTATTTTCATTTTGCAACAGGCCCTGCAAATTGTGTACCCTGTCTGAGGGAGGTAGCCCCCTGGGTAGCCTCCAGGGGTGGCTACAGCCACCTACCCCACAGCTTTGCTACCAAAGAAGGGTATGTTATGCAAAGGCCAACCTTCCACTGAACTCTTTGAAACACATGAGCTTTATTAGCAAGCTGGTATGAAGAAGGAACCCCACAAGACTTCTCATACTCTGTCCTCAGGCCTCTGACAAGCACCTTCTGGGAAAGGTTCAGGGCACTGTGGCAGTCTGATGGCACAGCCACACACCAACAGTCAGGCCACACTGATACTCTCTGGAATGCAGGACACTGCCCCAACAGGTGCTAGCCTCAAGTTCTGTTCCAGTCGCTGGCGGCAGGGTTCAAACCCTTTCTAACCAACTATAGATCTTAAATGTTATCCAATTGCACCAAGAAAAAATTCTATGTAGCATCTCTTAGGCTGAGAATGAGCACATTTCAGTGGCGTTTGAAGCATGTAAGCAGGCACTTCTGCAGGGTGGCTTCCAGCCAAGGCGACTTCAAAAGGCCAACAAGTCCACAAGGTGAGGACTGGGGCCTACCTCACAAGACCACACATCACACTGATAATACTCTATGAAGCGTTTTCAGGCAAGTCCCCACAAAGTGAATAACATTACCTTCATTTTAAGAGAAAAATAATGCATTAGGCCTTTGGCAAACTCACCTAGCTACCAAATGGCAAACACAGGATCTGAACGAACCTCAGTCCTGTACTCTAGGGACCGAGTTCTCACACTGCAGATGTCAAAAAAAAATGTACAGGGGCTAGGAGGAGAGAGCTGTTACTCACTTAGAATGCCCCCAGCTCCCAGCACAAGCTTGTCAGGACAACCCCAGCCCTTCCTCTTTTCTTCACAGGGAGTCCAAGCCCTCCGCCACCCCAGGAAGCCTTCCTGCTGGCAGGCACTGGCTCCTCCAACATGGCTAGCACTCTGTTTTACTTCTCATGCAGCACATCCCATCAAACTCTGTACCAGGCACCTTTTCCTGAGATTTCCGGTGATCTATCCATCACCACATCCTAGCTATGTGAGAGTGGGCACTGGTTTAACTCCTCAGCACCCCCATTTTTCACCTGTAAGTGAAATACGACTACACATCCTAGAGGTTACTGTGAGGATCAAATGTAAGAAGGAGTCTATGCCTGGTAGGATGCCTTACACACAGCTGATGTTTAATAACAGCCCTAGGTAGAACACTCTGAATGACCACCAAGCCTGCTGAGAAACAGGGTTACCCATGTAAAAGGCATTTGCAAGAAGCAGCATACAGTGACAGGCCTGCTTCTTGTAGTGAAGACCATGCAGCCGAGATCTGCGCTTTTGGATGTACTCACATGAAAACAGTAACAGACTCACCCGCCCTGTACTGAGTGTCCCCTCATGACAGCAACCGTACCACAGAATGAAAAGACCAGTGCTTTTTTTGCCCTTAAGGACCTCACAGGCCGGTGGGGAAAGAGAAATCCAGAGAATCGGAATATTTATTGACTGCAGGCCTTGCTTGGGGGCTGGGAACAAGAGGGACACAGCCCTGCTTTCAGGGGCTTTTGCACAAGTGGGAAAGACAATTTCAAACAACTGATGGTACCAGTGGCTCTTTTCCGCCACGTGGTGGCAACAAGCATTACAGAGGTGAGGTGCGGGGCTGGGAGGCAGGCACAGAAGTATGGTGCATGGTGATAACCCCGAGGCCTGGCTTGCGCAGAGGGCAGGAATTAGGGAAGGCTGTTTGGAGGAAGTGACTCCTCAGCTGAACCAAGCAGGCAAAGTACGCATGAACAAGGCAGGCCAGGGGAAAAGCATGCCCAGCAGCAGGGACCACAGGGGCAGGACACAGACTGCTAACAGGCAGGGCTGGCTCTCAGGAGAGGACAGGAAAGTTAAGTAGGGCCTCTAAGCAAAGGGTTTTTGATACCAGGCCTCTGAGTCATGGGTATATGGCCTCTGAGCCAGTACGGGTGATAAGGGGTCAGAGACATGAGATTCCTATCTAAAGAAAACCCAGGTGGCAGCCTGCAAGACAACCAAGGGTGGGTGGAGACCAGGGCAGGTGAGGACAGGAGGATGTGAGTTGGGCCATAGGTTAGGAAGCTGTCACAGGAGCCCAGATACTTAACTGGGAAAGCAATGGTGGGGCAGGAAAGAGGCAGGATTCTGGATTTACTCCAGAAACAGAACAGAGAGAAGGGGCTGCAGATTGTCTCTGCAGTTCCTAGCATGGAAAACTAGGTGATTGATCAAAAACAGGAACTATCAAGAAGAACAGATAATGGTGGGCAGAGAACTGGTGAATTTATATTTAGATCTGTAAGTTTTGGCAATTTTATAAATGTGATGAAATCGTTATAGTTCTATTATCTCTCGATAGAACAAAACCCTTGAGAGAATGCATTTCACGATTCAGAACTTAGGAATTTTAGAAAGGTAACACAGTGCATTTGGTACATTCCATACCTCCCAGAAGGACTGAGGGCAGCTGTCCATAATCACATTTAGTTTTAGAGCAAAATATATTTCTTAAAAACCATACTAAGGAGAACAGCGAAGTCTATAAATAGCCTCATGGCACTTCAAGTCAAAGCTTACCTCCAAAACAGTTTAGGCCTCATTGTGTTTTGGCCAAAAACGAAGTGTAGAAAACTTCTGGTTTCTGATAGCCTTGGAGTTTTGGAATTGCAGACAAAGGACTAGGGACCTGTATTAATTTCTATTATAATGTACACATTAGGTAAAAGAATAAATCACAGAATATTTTTAAGGAAAATAACCTTTTCTACTTTCAATGCACAGCTTGAATTAGCTTAGCAACTTGTTTCTCGAGGTCTCATGTTTATGAAAGTAAAATCAGGGTGATTACCTGTACAGAAGGATTCATGAAGTAAGCGAAAAGCTAAGGGGCATTTGTGAGGAACATTAGGTTTTATTTTATGTACAGGTTTCATGAGCCCTCAGACACTTAATAAGAAGTACAGAGAAGATAATGTGGGTTCAGGTGGGGTGCACGTCCTGGGCCAGGACTGAACTTGATTCTGTCAGGCTCTTATTTCACCCACACAACTGAACAGTAGGCATTTTGCTCCTCATTTTTAATAGCTGAGAAAAATAGCAGTGTTTTTAGAGCTTAGCTAAATACCTTCTGTAAACCACGGCCTCTGGGTTCTGGTGAATACCCAATCTTCCTACCTGGATTTGTCCTCAAGGCAGCACAGTGAAGTGAGAAGGGCACAGCCCATGATTCTGGCTTCTTCTACTTTACAAAAAGCAGAATGCACACTTTGTGGAGTTGGCAGTGCATGTACAATGCCTGGCACAAATGTGTGTAATTAATGATGTTCAAGCATAGGCAATAGCCTTCAGGTACACATACAAAAATCATAGAAAAACCTAGCTTCTAACCAACACAGGAAAAAAATAAAAGGCACCTATACAACAGTGCTGTGGCAAAAATGCAAAACATTTTCTATTTCAAGGTAGAGGAACAACCTTGCAGAACCACTGCTCTACTGACTGTAATGTTCCACCTGCATCTGATGGCTCAGTTTCCAACAGACTTCCAGAGACAAGGGGAAATTTTGCCCCAGCAACCGATTTTCATGAAATACTGAATTCACAAACTTGTGGAACTGAGCACTCATGAATTCCAAATAATGACAGTAAACATCATCACAATGCAGATTCACCAAAACACCTGTGAACACCAAGCTTCCAGATCTCCAGTTATTACCCAAACCAGGCAAGTCTTCCATGTTGCAGTCTCAGAGACTGTCACTGATCTTCTTTACAAGAGAAACTTGTCTGCACAAACCTGCTCAAGTTAAAACAAAGGTTCCCATGTGTTCAGTGAAACTCCCAAATGCACTTTCCCGTCCCACAGTCTGGGACTCAGTATGGCAAGGCAGGCCCTGTACCCATCCACGGGTTAGGGAACAATCACATGTCTCTGGCCTTCAGCTCCCGACTAACAGAAGAAAAATTACTCCCCATCTGATTGGTAATGCAGTCCAGATTTTACACTAAACTCTATTTGGAGAAGACACTATCTTCCTCCATGACATTTTTCTAGGTTATGGTTCTCAAAGTATGGTTGATCTAAAGACCTCTTGGGGGTCTCTGAGACCCTTTTAGGGGTCCATGAGGTCCTCCCTCCCTTTTCCAACTATAAAGTCAGCTTTTTTTTTTCATATATTTCAAATAACACAACCACAATCTATGGAAATTCAGCTTTTTTTCATATATTTCAAATAACACAATCACAACAGATTGAATGCAGAAGCAAATAAGAGAATCCAGCTGATTCTATTAAGCCAGACATTAAAGAGATTTGTAAAAATGTAAAACGATGCCACTCTCCTCACTAAATGTTTATTTTGGAAAATACATTTTTCATAATATGTTCATATGTATGAGTTTATTATAGTTATTTTCTTAAGTTTTATATTATATTATTTAATAACCAATACTAAAATATATATATATAATATTTTTAAATCTGTTTTAATTTCTAATACAGTAAATATTAATAGAATTATCCATCTAAATGAAGCTCTGAGTTTTGGGGCTCAATAATTTTTAAGAGTGAAAGGAGGAGGCGGAGCCAACATGGCGGCGTGAGTAGGACAGTGGGAATCTCCTCCCAAAAACATATATACTTTTGAAAATACAACAAACACAACTAGCCCTAAAAGAGAGACCAGAAGACGCAGGACAGTGGCCAGACTGCAGCTACACCAGCGAGAGCCCAGCGACTGGTGAAAGGGGTAAGAAACAAGCCCCGGCCCGGCGGGAGCCGAGCGCCCCTCCCCCCAGCTCCCGGCGGGAGAACAATAGGCAGAGCGGGAGGGAGACGGAGCCCAGGACTGCCGAACACCCAGCCCCAGCCATCCGGGCCAGAGCGCAGACACAGTACATGCCCAGGGGGCCCTGGATACTGGGAGAACAGGGAGTAAGACCTCTGAGCGGGTGCTGAAGCTGATGCCCCTGTGACAAAGAAAAGCGGGGGCTTTTTGAAAGTCTTAAAGGGACAGGGACTTAACAGCTTGACGGAAACAACCCAGGTCACAGTACAGCAGCTGGAAATTACAGGGAAAACCGGGTGCACTAACCCCCTGGGCAACAGCTCTGAGACCCCTCACGGAGGCAAACAGTCAAGCAGCCCCCCCATCCATCACCCCACCGGGCGCTGCGAAAGCAGAGAAGCAGCCTGAGACAAATTCCGCCCACAGAAAGGGAAATTTCTCCCTCCCGGCCAGGCAAGACACAAAGACCCACTCTACACGCAATTACCCAACAGAAGCCACTAGGGGTCGCAGTTGCCCCAGTAAAGAAAGGCCAGTAGTAAGTGAAAATTTTGGCCCTCCCAGCTGACAGTCAATAGCACCTGTCAACATGAAAAGGCAAAAAAATATGATCCAGGCAAGACTAACCCAGACAGCTTCAGCATCTGCTACATCTTCCCCTGAGAAGGAATCTGGGGAGATAGATTTAGCCAGTCTACCTGAAAAAGAATTCAAAACAAAAGTCATAACCATGCTGATGGACTTGCAGAGAAATATGCAAGAACTAAGGAAGGAGAATTCAGAAATAAAACAAGCTCTGGAAGGACTTCAAAACAGAATGGACGAGATGCAAGAGACCATTAATGGACTAGAAAACAGAGAACAGGAACGCAGAGAGGCTGATGCAGAGAGAGATAAAAGGATCTCCAGGAATTAAAGAATTTTAAGAGAGCTGAGTGATCAATCTAAAAGGAATAATATAAGAATCATAGGTATTCCAGAAGAAGTAGAGAGAGAAAAGGGGATAGAAAATGTCTTTGAAGAAATAATTGCTGAAAATTTCCCCAAACTAGGGGAAGAAATGGCCTCTCAGACCACACAGGTACACAGAACTCCCATGACAAGGGATCCAAGGAGGGCAACACCAAGACACATAATAATTAAAATGGCAAAGATCAAAGACAAGGACAAAGTATTACAAGCAGCCAGAGAGAAAAAAAAGGTTACCTACAAAGGAAAACCCATCAGGCTATCATCAGACTTCTCAACAGAAACCCTACAGGCCAGAAGAGAATGGCATGATATACTTAATGCAATGAAACAGAAGGGCCTCGAACCAAGACTACTGTATCCAGCACGAATATCATTTAAATATGAAGGAGGGATTAAACAATTCCCAGACAAGCAAAAGTTGAGGGAATTTGCCTCCCACAAACCACCTCTACAGGGCATCCTACAGGGACTGCTCTAGATGGGAGCACTCCTAAAAAGAGCACACAACAAAACACCCAACATATGAAGAAGGGAGGAGGAGGAATAAGAAGGGAGAGAAATAAAGAATCATCAGATTGTGTTTATAATAGCTCAACAAGCGAGTTAAGTTAGACAGTAAGACAGTAAAGAAGCTAACCCTAAACCTTTGGTAACCACAAACTTAAAGCCTGCAATGGCAATAAATTCATACCTTTCAATAATCACCCTAAATGTAAATGGACTGAATGCACCAATCAAAAGACACAGAGTAATAGAATGGATAAAAAAGCAAGATCCATCCATATGCTGCTTACAAGAGACTCACCTCAAACCCAAAGACGCGCACAGACTTAAAGTCAAGGGATGGAAAAAGATATTTCAAGCAAACAACAGAGAGAAGAAAGCAGGTGTTGCAATTCTGGTATCAGACAAAACAGACTTCAAAATAAAGAAAGTAACAAAAGACAAAGAAGGACATTACATAATGATAAAGGGCTCAGTCCATCAAGAGGATATAACCATTATAAATATATATGCACCCAATAGAGGAGCACCAACATACCTGAAACAAATATTAATATAACTAAAGGAGGAAATAGAATGCAATGCATTCATTCTAGGAGACTTCAACACACCACTCACTCCAAAGGACAGATCCACCAGACAGAAAATAAGTAAGGACACAGAGGCACTGAACAACACACTAGAACAGATGGACCTAATAGACATCTACAGAACTCTACATCCAAAAGCAACAGGATACACATTCTTCTCAAGTGCACATGGAACATTCTCCAGAATAGACCACATACTAGGACACAAAAAGAGCCTCAGTAAATTCCAAAAGATTGAAACCCTACCAACCAACTTTTCAGACCACAAAGGCATAAAACTAGAAATAAACTGTTCAAAGAAAGCAAAAAGGCTCACAAACACATGGAGGCTAAACAACACGCTCCTAAATAATCAATGGATCAATGAACAAATCAAAATGGAGATCCAGCAATATATGGAAACAAATGAAAACAACAACACTAAGCCCCAACTTCTGTGGGACACAGCAAAAGCAGTCTTAAGAGGAAAGTATATAGCAATCCAAGCATATTTAAAAAAGGAAGAGCAATCCCAAATGAACGGTCTAATGTCACAACTAACGAAATTGGAAAAAGAAGAACAAATGAGGCCTAAGGTCAGCAGAAGGAGGGACATAATAAAGATCAGAGAAGAAATAAATAAAATTGAGAAGAATAAAACAATAGCAAAAATCAATGAAACCAAGAGCTGGTTCTTCGAGAAAATAAACAAAATAGATAAGCCTCTAGCCAGACTTATTAAGAGGAAAAGAGAGTCAACACAAATCAACAGTAACAGAAATGAGAAAGGAAAAATCACGACGGACCCCGCAGAAATACAAAGAATTATTAGAGAATACTATGAAAACCTATATGCTAACAAGCTGGGAAACCTAGGAGAAATGGACAACTTCCTAGAAAAATACAACCTTCCAAGACTGACCCAAAAAGAAACAGAAAATCTAAACAGACCAATTACCAGCAACGAAATTGAAGCGGTAATCAAAAAACTACCAAAGAACAAAACCCCCGGGCCAGATGGATTTACCTCAGAATTTTATCAGACATACAGGGAAGACATAATACCCATTCTCCTTAAAGTTTTCCAAGAAATAGAAGAGGAGGGGATACTCCCAAACTCATTCTATGAAGCTAACATCACCCTAATACCAAAACCAGGCAAAGACACCACCAAAAAAGAAAACTACAGACCAATATCCCTGATGAACGTAGACGCAAAAATACTCAACAAAATTTTAGCAGACCAAATTCAAAAATACATCAAAACCATCGTACACCATGACCAAGTGGGATTCATCCCAGGGATGCAAGGATGGCACAACATTCGAAAGTCCATCAACATCATCCACCACATCAACAAAAAGAAAGACAAAAACCACATGATCATCTCCATAGATGCTGAAAAAGCATTTGACAAAGTTCAACATCCATTCATGATAAAAACTCTCAGCAAAATGGGAATAGAGGGCAAGTACCTCAACATAATAAAGGCCATCTATGAAAAACCCACAGCCAACATTATATTGAATAGCGAGAAGCTGAAAGCATTTCCGCTGAGATCGGGAACTAGACAGGGATGCCCACTCTCCCCACTGTTATTTAACATTGTACTAGAGGTCCTAGCCACGGCAATCAGACAAAACAAAAAAATACAAGGAATCCAGATTGGCAAAGAAGAAGTCAAACTGTCACTATTTGCAGATGACATGATACTGTACATAAAAAACCCTAAAGACTCCACCCCAGAACTACTAGAACTGATATCGGAATACAGCAAAGTTGCAGGATACAAAATCAACACACAGAAATCTGTGGCTTTCCTATATACCAACAATGAACCAACAGAAAGAGAAATCAGGAAAACAACTCCATTCACAATTGCATCAAAAAAAATAAAATACCTAGGAATAAACCTAACCAAAGAAGTGAAAGACTCATATTCTGAAAACTACAAGTCACTCTTAAAAGAAATTAAAGGGGACACTAACAGATGGAAACGCATCCCATGCTCATGGCTAGGAAGAATTAATATCGTCAAAATGGCCATCCTGCCCAAAGCAATATACAGATTTGATGCAATCCCTATGAAACTACCAGCAACATTCTTCAATGAACTGGAACAAATAATTCAAAAATTCATATAGAACCACCAAAGACCCCGAATAGCCAAAGCAATCCTGAGAAAGAAGAATAAAGTAGGGGGGATCTCACTCCCCAACTTCAAGCTCTATTATAAAGCCATAGTAATCAAGACAATTTGGTACTGGCACAAGAACAGAGCCACAGACCAATGGAACAGACTAGACAATCCAGACATTAACTCAGACATATATGGTCAATTAATATTTGATAAAGGAGCCATGGACATACAATGGCGAAATGACAGTCTCTTCAACAGATGGTGCTGGCAAAACTGGACAGCTATATGTAGGAGAATGAAACTGGACCATCGTCTAACCCCATATGCAAAAGTAAACTCAAAATGGATCAAAGACCTGAATGTAAGTCATGAAACCATTAAACTCTTGGAAGAAAACATAGGCACAAACCTCTTAGACATAAACATGAGTGACCTCTTCTTGAACATATCTCCCCGGGCAAGGAAAACAACAGCAAAAATGAACAAGTGGGACTATATTAAGCTGAAAAGCTTCTGTACAGCAAAAGACACCATCAACAGAACAAAAAGGAACCCTACAGTATGGGAGAATATCTTTGAAAATGACACATCCGATAAAGGCTTGACGTCCAGAATATATAAAGAGCTCACACGCCTCAACAAACAAAAAACAAATAACCCAATTAAAAAATGGGCAAAGGAACTGAACAGACGGTTCTCCAAAAAAGAAATACAGATGGCCAACAGACACATGAAAAGATGCTCCACATCGCTAATTATCAGAGAAATGCAAATTAAAACTACAATGAGGTATCACCTCACACCAGTAAGGATGGCTGCCATCCAAAAGACAAACAACAACAAATGTTGGCGAGGCTGTGGAGAAAGGGGAACCCTCCTACACTGCTGGTGGGAATGTAAACTTGTTCAACCATTGTGGAAAGCAGTATGGAGGTACATCAAAATGCTCAAAACAGACATACCATTTGACCCAGGAATTCCACTCCTAGGAATTTACCCTAAGAATGCAGCAATCAAGTATGAGAAAGATCAGTGCACCCCTATGTTTATCGCAGCACTATTTACAATAGCCAAGAATTGGAAGCAACCTAAATGTCCATCGATAGATGAATGGATAAAGAAGATGTGGTACATATACACAATGGAATACTACTCAGCCATAAGAAAAGGGCAAATCCAACCATTTGCAGCAACATGGATGGAGCTGGAGGGTATTTTGCTCAGTGAAACAAGCCAAGCAGAGAAAGAGAAATACCAAATGATTTCACTCATCTGTGGAATATAAGAACAAAGGAAAAACTGAAGGAACAAAACAGCAGCAGAATCACAGAACTCAAGAATGGACTAACAGGTACCAAAGGGAAAGGGACTGGGGAGGATGGGTGGGTAGGGAGGGATAAGGGGGGGAGAAGTAGGGGGTATTAAGATTAGCATCCATAGCGGGGTGGGAGAAAGGGGAGGGCTGTACAACACAGAGAAGACAAGTAGTGATTCTACAACAGGTTGCTACGCTGATGGACAGTGACTGTAAAGGAGTATATAGGGGGGACCTGGTATAGGGGAGAGCCTAGTAAACAAAGTATTCGTCATGTAAGTGTAGATTAATGATTAAAAAAAAAAAAAATGCAGTTCCTATGTGGTGACCTCTAATGAGTTCTACACAATGATATAAAGGACATATAAAAGTGTAGGCAAAGGGTCTGTTTGTGTTTATACAGAGGATCAAAGCCTAATTTGGCTACCCCGAAAATGAACTAAGATACGATATGAAAGAGAACTTCCAACATCAGCACTCTCGGGAAGACTCATGCCAGAAGATGATCATCAAAAAACCCCAACAAAGATCCACGCACTGCTACAGCTGTAGATGCACTCATCCCACCACCTCCTGGACTTGCCATGGGAATGAAGGAGATATCTAAGCTGGCCTGTGCATACAGTAAAACAACAAATTTGACTGGATCTATACTGTTGGAACTCAACCAAGAATTAGGAGAAGTGCAAATTGTAGCGCTCCAAAATCTTACAACTACAGACTATTTACTGTTAAAAGAACATATGGGATGTGAACAGTGCCCAGGAATGGGTTGTTTTAATTTGTCTGATTTTTCTCAAACTATTCAAATTCAGTTAGATAATAACCATCATATCATTGATAAGTTTTCACAAATGCCTAGGGTGCCTAACTGGTTTTCTTGGTTTCACTGGAGATGGCTGGTAATTACAGGTATGCTTTGGTTATGTAACTATACTCCTATTATGTTAATGTGTGTGCGCAATTTAAGTAGTAGCTTAAAATCTATACATGCTGAAGTTACTCTACAAGAAGATATGTCAAAGAAATAATCAATCTTCCCATGTTTTCTCCCGCCTGCTACTTCTATAGCTTTTCTTCTTCCTTCCTAATTACAACGAATTCTTAAATAGAATTCGTGCCTCATATCAAATTTACCGAGTATCATAACTCCTCCAAGTGGTAAAGATACCTCAAGACAAATGCTGGGCATAGAAGCTACAGGGCATAAATATGCAAAGAAATAAAAAGCTAACCATTTCAAACAATAAGGCTTCTCTCTCACTTACCAACTTAACATTTCCCTGTATGGCCCCGGAAGATGACTGGTTAGCCAGAGACGGGTAAGATTCCTCAAGGGAGGAACAACCTAAGACAGGCACAGTCGCAGGGGGGTCATCAGGTGAGAAATTGGGGATCAACAGAGGTGAGGCTTAGAACCTCACCCTCCCTGTTCTGAGAGAAATCTTCTGCATATGTGGATGTTTTATTGCCCTTGTCTAGCTTGGATTAACACATAGTCTACAGGCACACACCTGATCATCTACATTTGCTCTCTTACAACACTAAACTATGTTTTCTACCTTTATGTTGTATCTACCTACCACTTCAGCATTTTATTAAAAATAATAAAGAGAGAAATGTGGTATCCACATATAAATCAAGTATAAAAATCAAATGTGTATTCATATTTGAACTGACTGTTTATAGTTCATAATGCATGAGCAAAACCAAAAGTTTCTGTGATGACTGCCCTTGTACTGTTCACCATGTAACTTATTCACTATGTAAGAATTTGTTCTCCATGTAAGAACTTGTTCGTTATGCTTCAGAAGATTGGAGACTGACGAAAACTAGGCTTGGGGTGGATTAATGATTGTGCATTGAGCATTGACTCCCCTATACAGAATTTTATTGTTGTTAACAACCATTTGATCAATAAATATGAGAGATGCCCTAACAACAACAACCAAAAAAAAGTACACACTTCCAATTGTAAAATAAATAAGTAACCGGGATGTAATGTATAGCATAAGGAATATAGTCAAAATATTGTAACAACTTGGTATGGTGATAGCTGGTACCTAGAATTATCATGTATATAAATGTTGAATCACTGTGTTGTACACCTGAAACTAATGTAATGTAATACTGTGTGTCAACTACCCTTCAATAAAAAATAATTATCTAAAAAAAAAAAAAAAAAAAAAGAGTGAAAGGAACCCTGAGATCAAACGTTTGGGAACAACTGTCCTAGGTTAACACCACAATGTATCCACACTCTTACGTACACACCAAGTAAAGGGAGGATGCAGGCCTCGTGGGCAGAAAATGGGTCAACTAAGATTAAAAATGCTCTGGGACAATCCACATTCATATACTCCGGTGTTGAGTACTTCAGCCCCCCAGCCTCAATTAAGAAGCTAGCACTGGGGAGGAAGAAAGTCCGTTTGGTAAGACAAGCATGTGCACACTGACCCTCAGCACGTGACTGGGGTCTTGTGCAGTGTACACATAGGAATGTGTTTATTAGCCCTTGCACCTCAGTGCTCTCTCAAAGCCCGTTAACTATGAGCAAAATGCTGTCTACTATTTGCTATGTTTGTTCTAAGCCTAAAAGAGATTCTAGAATGAGTCTGACTCAACAAGACAGGGTGTAGAAGGCTGCACCCCTCACCCCAGGACATGCACAAGACTCCAGCTTAGGAAAACCATCTCACTTCTGCCAACCTAGAGAGAAACCGGATAAAAACTGTGAAACTCTTCCTATGAATGCATTAGGCCCTGTGACCTGCCTCTCTAAACTCCATTTAACTGCTTGTCCTCAAGTAGAGAAATGCAGCCCCTTTAAAGTTCTCCCTAAGCAGTCTCCCTTCATATACAAAATGCAAATGAGTCTGTTAAGTGGAGAGAATCAAATATGAACACAAAGAAACCCCTTATTTATATTAAAAAGACTTGTAATGATTTTGTGTTTTATATGTCTTAAGTGGAGAAACATGCTAGGAAGACCTATCCACAATTCAGAAATATTTCTAAATGACCTGTAACTTCATTTCCTGTAGTGCTCGACCACCTAAGCATTCCTAAGGAACTCCACTTAGCTGGGGCGTCGTTCCTTCTCTATCACTGAGGGTGAAGAAGAGCTGTGTCCAGCAGTTTTCAAACACTAGTCACATCAGATCACCCTGGGGCTTGTGAACATGCACATCCTTGGTCCTTGGCCAGAAATTCTTCCACAGCAGCAGGTCAGGGACGGTGGCCTTAGGAATATGTGTTTTCCACAAGGTCTCCAGGGATCCTGCAGGTGAGCCCTGTGTGGTACTGTGAGCACACCATAGATCTTCCGAGTGGCCTGCCCTACTCTCTTCAGAGCCCAGCTGACTTGATCTCGGGCAAGACCTCTGGTCTCCTCAGCTTTGTTAACTGGCCGCAGCTGCTGCAGGCCGGAGGTCTCTTGAGGCCCCCACAGGGCCACCCGCAAGGCTTTTAAGTCTATGGTGGCTCTGAACAGTTCGCTAGCAAGTTTCTTTTGCTTCTTTCACGAGGAGCATGGAGAATTTTGCAGCTTTAGGGAGTGGCATTGGCAAACCAGCAATCTGACCTTGACCTTCTGACTCCCTGGATCTTGGTTTCCCCATTTGCAGAAGGAAGATAACCCTACATCTGAAAGGCCTCCAAGGCTTCTTTCCAGATGAGAACTGGGATCCTAAGATCTTCCCAGATTGCTGCACTTAGCTCTGAGCAGAATTTGAGATAAGAGATGGAAGAAAAAAACACACTTTGTATGATTCCTCACAATTTTAATGAAATAACTTGGTCACCAGTTGCTGACTGTCTGTCTTCCCCAGAGTATGTGTCCTTCCTGGGCTATGTGGAATGCACCAGGTGCTCAAGCATCTGTGGAATCCCCAAGTGGCTTGGCGCAGGAGGCAGATCAAGAAGAGAGGGCTCTTCTGTGTGTAGATTATTTTGAGTTAACACGGGGTTGAGCCTAGGGACTGTTGGGTATGGCTCCTACTGTCTCTGTGTGCATTTCTGCTAGATTATGAGATCAGAGACATCAAGTTGGTAGCTTAAAATTAGCCAAGGTTTTACACCATGGAAATCTGTAAATGCTCTCATCAGGACTTCTTTTGAGGGTTTGGGGGAGCTGGCTGTTAAACATTTGCCAAGACACTATTAACTGCCTAAAGGATGTTGGGAGATTTCAGACCTTTATGAAAAGAAATGAAGTTCACCCATTTTACTCCTTCATCACCCACATTGTTTGATCACTTTGAGGTTAAATAGCATGCTTAGAATGTTCAAATAAATATGCTATCGTGATGTGGTCTTGATAACATCAGAGACAACACTAAACACTTTGGAATAATGCATGTATCTGTAGGCATAAGAATTTATTAGACTCTTGAGCTGTGATTGTTCATGTGACCTCCATAAAGCAAGTTCCCAACTGGACAAACAGGTGTGTTATGTAACAAAACTGCCGCACAAACAAATGCTAGATACTTCTCTGACTTCAGCCAAAGATGAAACAGACAGTAGTGCCCTGCCATCAGCACCAATCTGTTGGTAATGAGCAGCCCCACCTATCACCCAAAGGACACAGCACTCAGCCCTTTGTGGCCAGGCCAAGTGAGACAAACTTCCAAGCAGGGAAAGAGAAAGGAAAACACTCTCCTCTGCTCTTCTACATTCAGTTGTTTAAATACTTTCAGCAGATCCTTCATTTTGGAAGCTTTTCTCCTTATCTTTGATGGATTTTAAAAAAGGAGAAAATTCTCTTTTATGACATTTAGATTATAGCTTCTTTTCTTCCAGATACCAGGCAGACTTCATATCTTTGGTTAAGGTATGTTAAGTGGAAGCAAAGTCAATACCACAACTCCCATGCTGGGGTCCTGACCCAAATACATCTTTGGATAAATGCTTTGCCTCTCACTGAAGCATGGGTATGCGTGCCTAAACCCATTTAGGTATCATTAATAGAGGCTCCTTAGGAGCCCAACAACAAATGCTACTTCTGGTCACCAAGAGTCATCAGACCTCTGCAGGGCACATAAGCCATGCCACCATTTTATTCACCTATAAATACAGATTAATGAAAAAGTAAGTAATTGATATAGGGGAGGATTAGGAGCAGTTCCTGTCTTTGCTCTCTGACTTAATGGTGTTCCTGTATTTTGGCACCTGTTCAAGTGTTAGTCTGGCCAAATCCCTCCTACTTTGGGAGAGGCTGGAGAGCTTCACCAGGTGGAAGCACTGATAGCTGGAAGGTGTCCAGGCTGGCATGTCAGGAAGAGGAGCAACTGAAGTGCTTGAAGATAGAGGGATAAAGGGGAACCAGAAGGGGGTCTCCAGCTAGTCACTCAGTGTCATGGCAGCCTTTAGTGCGGCCCTGACTAGATGCTTGGCAGTCCATATTGTCCACCAGGACAGAGAGCCAGAAAAGAGAGGAGAGAAGCTGTGATTACCTGAGGGCTGCACAAATGGATGTAGCTGGGACCAGGCTTACAAGGTGGGGCAGGTTCCTCAGCTAAGGCCTTGAGAATGATTTGCTAAGTATCCTCTGCTAAACCCCAGGAAAAGTTGTTTTCTCCTGCTGGGTGTGGTCAGCCAGGAGAAGGGGAAAGCTGTGTGGTTATGGAGTGGGCAGAGCCAAGGGAGAGAGAAGCTATGTGGTGTTCTAGAAAGAAGGGACATGACACAGAGACTAAGAAGACCTAAGTTCTTGAACTTTCTGCCACTGAGCAGCTTATTACCTGGGCAAGGCATACAACCTCTCTGGGTCTCATTCATCACTTCTAAACTGGAAATAATGTGTGCCCAATTTCATACAGGGTCGTGTGAAGTTGAAATTCAACAGAGCTATAGAATATGTCTCAAACTATATAACACTGCTCAACTACAAAGTCTAATTTCATACTCTTTGGAGGAAAAAACCTTGCAAAAAAGTTGATTACACCAGCAGCTAATTTCAGAAAGTAAAAACAAGAGGCAGGAAAACAAGAATCCATGAAAACCCACAGTATGTCCAACCAAAAAGATTTCTGTTCACTTGGCCAGGATATGGATGCCACTTTGTAAGAAAAACTGAAATGCTGATTGTTTTTGCTCAGCACTGCACACCTTTACGGGGCCCCGAGTCAGCCTGAGTGCAGACTGAATAGAAGTGTAGACTAAACAAGTGACTTGGCAAATGCCCTCTCTTGGTGGGAGGTGAGGGGGAAGCAATGGACAAAGTTTGAAGGGCCCTCCAAGCGAGGCCTCCCTGAACCTGAGAGAGCAGAGCCTGGCCAGCAGGGCACCCTGGGTCCAGCATACAGGTTCCCCAGGCCCAGTAGGAAGGGAAGGCTGGCCCTGGATAAACCCTAGAGAGATGCAGAGAAGTTACCCAGGAAATATACTGTGGGAAACACAGTTTTTAATCCTTCAAAGGTTTTTCGAAAGGCATCCAAAACAGAGGCCAGGCCAGGCCAGGCAAGGGAAAGAAATGGAGACAGGAGCCAGTGCTGGCAGGGAGGGGTGGCTGCTGCTGGCCTTTGGGGATGCCAAGGGTGAGGGTGGAGGTGATGTGAGGGCAGCCTGGCCCTGCCCGTGAACAAGAAAAGGCCAACTGTTGGCCATGCAAGCCACATGCCAGCTGAAGCAGTGGGCTCTGGGCAGGGGAGGCTGCCCGAGGGGTCCACAGCAAACAGCCCATCTCCCCAGGCCTGCGTGCCCATGGGCCTTTGCCTCCCTCGCCACGACAGTAATTACATCTGAGCAGCAGAAGGAAGAGGGTCAACCTGCTCGGGGAAGAATGAGAGGAATACTGAAGAGAAACTAAGAAAAACTAAGGAAATATGTTCCCTTCTCCTAAAGGGCAGAGAAACTGTCTGTGTTCACTGCCTTTCAACAGCCCACCCTATTTTTTCATTTCATTTCATGTGATAGGAACATAATATCATTTTTTTCTGTTACTCACCACATTAGCAAACACAGCTACTGCCAATTCACAAAACTGCTTCCTTTGGGGTCATTGGGCCAAATGGGCTCCAGCCCATGCCTTACACTTTGTCCCCATGGTATAACCATGCCCTGTCAGTGTCACCAGTCACCAGCCAGCATTTCCATAGGAACATGTAGGGACTCAAAGGGCCTTGGGGATCGAGAGACCTTGTTGCACAACGGAGCCACAGTGGGTTTACATCCCGCCAGTTAACTGCATGCCTGTGGTCACTGAGGGGACACAGAGCCATTTCCTAGGGCTGTGGTGTGGGTCATGTAAGATTGGGGTGCTAGTGCACTGTCTCATAGTCAACAACTCAGAAGACTTACTATTCTACCCTTGACAGGCCCTGTCCTAGGAGCTGGGGGGACAAACAATGGCAAACAGCCGATCCAGCCCCCAGAGGGTCACCACCTACAGGGGGATAGGCAGTAAAAAGGCGCTGCCATATAACTAAAGACAGTTGGGGAGGGAGGCTCCGGGGCGCAGGACCTGGTCACTGCTCAGTAAGCACACCAAGCTGTGTTACTTAGAGCAAGACCTCTGCGTTTCAATGGTCTCAACTCTAAACAGGGACAGAACAATACCTCCCTTATCACTGTGATGGTTAAAGAACACCATTTAAACAACTTTATACAACATTTGGCCCAAGGTAAAGTGTTAGCTTTAAATAATAATACTTGCAATAATGACTGAATGGTGTGTATAGGGTGGGGGGGGAGTACAGAGTGGGAGAGGAAGGCTTAGCAGAGGCTCTAATCCAGACTGAAGCTGGGAGAAGAGGTGATGGTCAGGGTTAGTTTCTCAGAGAGGACATCTGAGCTTAGAGAAACACCGATGAAATTAACCCTTACGATTTGCTGTGTAGCTAGATGTTAAAGCCTCGGTACTACCTGATCCAGCTGAGGCCTCATCCTACTGGGAAACCTCCTCCCTCCTGGCTGCTGCTCTCAAAGAATCAGGCCACTTGCAGGGCCTGAAGCACAGAAGGAGGTCTGGCGAGCCCCTGGTGGAGCAACAGCCAGGATGTACCTTCTGAAAGCAGGACTGCATGCTCTAAAAGCAGCAAGGCCCAGCTCCTGCCACACGGGGCCCCCAGAGTTCTCAGGGAGCCCCATCACCAGCAGAGATGGAGGCCCTAAGGGGATGCACCCTACCTCCACCCAAACCATTGCTACAGACCTGCCTTCTCTGAAAGCTCTTTTATACATCGCGATTACACCCTAATTCCACTTCTTCACTGTGGCAATTGCAAATGTATCCAAGACATTGTTTTCATCTCAGTGTTTTTAATACTGTTCAAGAGACAAGGTGCCACACTGTTTCTAAAATAAAATGGCCCAAGGCACACAAACTGCTTTGTACAATTTTTCTAATAAATCCTGTAAGTAGCAAAGACCAGGGAGTGGCTCCTATAATTAAACCAAACCACGGCTCTGACACTGATGTTGTCCGGGATGTTCCTTTGGTTTACTATATGGCCTCCTCTCAATATTGGGATTACGGACTGAACCACGGGCATGACCACAGCCTTCATGACTGTCACCTTCCATGCTGAGCAGAGTTAACAAGTTGTCCAGGAAAGAGAGAGATTTTTATACACTTGAAGAAGACATTTGTGATCACTCCAGGGCTTTATTAATTGAAAGTCTCACTAGTAAATTTTGATTGCTAAACCTAAAGGCAGATCTCTAATAACTTGAACAGTCTCTACAGATTTTTTGAGTGAAGCTTGCATTTCACATGCAATCCATTTCATGTCCAGTTGATTACAGACTTACCAAGGTCAATAAGAATTGCATGCTGCTGGGAGGTGAGCTGTTTTAGGAGTTCTTTGTATGGTGTGTCCTTTGGCTGCTGTTTACTGGGAAACTGACGTTTAAGGTGGTATTGCTCTGCTAGGAATTTCCAGATTTCACCCCGGTGATGACGAGGCACACCTTCAAAGGGGAGGGGGGTGGGCAGAAAACAGAGACAGAGGCTTTACACACAGACTTCAACTTAATAAGTTATGTTTCATTCCACTGATCCAAACTCGTTTCATTATGAATGAACAGCATAGGAATGAAAAGAAGGAGGCAAAATTTTGTCCTATTTGTTTCCTTCCTTCCTCCACACCTCCATTCTTCCCCTCTCCTTCCTGCCCCCTCCTGTTTTCCTTTCACCTTTCAAATAAATACTTTGGACTGTGTGAGACTCTGCAAGGGACAAACTGCTGTGTGACACAAGCCCCTATCTGGGTGCCGATTAATAATGTTCTAGGGAAAGACGCCTAAGCACATAAAACTACTATGCAAAATGCCTTCTCACAAAAGGGATATAAATAAAATGAAGGGATTTCGCATGAAGGAGATGGAGGTTTCACAGAATTCTTCACATGTGCCAAGACTTAAGGGGATGGGGTCAGTCAGAGAGGAAGGGAACTGTGTTTCAGTCACCTCGGGCATAAGGTGCATGTGGGCAGGGCACAAGTGTCAGGCTGGAGGGGTTTTACTTTGGTAGCTCAAGGGAATGGGAATGTTTCTGAGCTGGCGAGGGAATAGCCTACACAGGTGGAGCTTTAGGAATATGGATTAGACCTCTTCTTGGAGGGAGGGCTGGCGGCAGGGAGCAAGGATGGGTGGGAACTGCCTGCATAAACAGGCGGAGGCACACATTCAATGGAGATCTAAAATAGGAAAAATTATCTAAAGGACTCTACTTAATGTTTTAAATACAATTAATTTGAAAAGTGATTTAAAATGTTAAAATATTTAAAGTGATATAAAACTAAGAAAGATTCTCTTAAAGCCAGTGATGTCACTTAAGGCAAACCTCATTAGAAAAAGTGATGGTTTTGATTCAAAATTCTTTGGCTCATCATTCAGCAGTTGCAAGGCCCAAATGCAGAAAATGGGAGAAAAAAAGACTGCAAAACAAGACATGGAATCTTTCTCATCTCTGACAGGAGTTCTGAGAGGAAAAGGAACCTCTGAATGAGGGATTAATCTTCCTTTCCATTCAGAAAAAAGGTGTGACCACTCTATACTTCCCTGCCACCTGACAGCCTACCCATGAAGAGCATTTTTCCAGTTTCCCATTGGCCACCTTGGACAGAAGTTTCTGCTCTGGTGATATATCAACAGCAGCTAACATCTACAGCAATGTCACCAGTCACCGTCACCGTGCTAAGCACTTTATGTCATCTTCACAATCTGCCGGGGAAAATATGGTGACGACCCTCATGGTAAACATGAGGAAACAGAGGCCAATGACAGTAGATCCTCACCCTAGATCACCCAGCCAGCTACTGGCAGCAGAGACGGCCATTTCCTCCCAATGTCCTCCCTGTCATGACTGTTAGACAAGCTGCTACTCAGATGGGTACCGCAGAAGAAAAATCCATGTTCCTACCTGGCAATTAATAAAATAATCATTTGTGGATCTGAACCGGAGAGTAGTCAATTTCATTTATTACCAGATCCACAGGGAGCTATTTACTAACAAGCACTCAGCCATCTCTTAGAATAGTATAGTGATCTGGTTTTTCCCTTGCACATGACTTGCAAACAAATTCTAAAAAGTTAGCCTGTGGGAGAAATACAGGGCCACGCTCAACCGTGACCACATTCGACACCTCTGACGTTTTTCTCAGCATTGATCTGATGATACTACATAGTGGGTTGAATGATGACCTCCCAAAAAATGTGTTTACCTCCTAACCCCTGGAATCTGTGAATGTTAGCTTATTTGGAAAAGGGGAAAGGGGTTTTTATAGACATTATTCAGATCCTGAAATGAGATCATCACCCTGGATTACCTGCATGGGCCCTTTACCCAATGACAAATGTCCGTGCAAGTTACACACTAAGGGAGAGACAAGAGGAGTCTGCAATGTGGCCAAGGAGGCAGAGACCGGAGCAGGCCTAAGTCAGGGAGCACCTACAGCCACAGACGCTGGATGAGGCCCAGTGCGGCCCTGCTCACACCCTGACCCCAGACTTCTGGCCTCCAGAAGCAACAGAAAATTCTCCATTGTTTTAGCCATCCATTTGGTGATCATTTGTTATGGTGGCAGAAGGATACTAATACACCCTGATACCTGCCTTTTTTTATTATTCTATTCCTTCTCTCCCAACTATTTCTGCTCAGAGATATATCTTAGGGTATGTTTGTGTGTGTGTTAGGGTGTGTGTGCGTGTATGTGTGCAGATGCATGCACTTAATAATTCAAAATGTATTAGAAGTAATGTGGCCTAAAGCTAGCATGTTAAGTGATTTATAGCGGGGCTTTTTACAAAATATTGTTTTCAAACTGGGAAATTTTCCCAAGTTTTGAGATGACCAATTTCCTCTTTACTAAATCATTCCCATTATCTTATCAGACTTTTATTTTTTGGAGGAAAAGAAGAGTGGCTGTGTCACTAGACAAGATCACATATCCTAGTATTTAAGAGACAGCTTAGATTTTGTGATTCAAAAACAAAGCATTGTATAAATCAGAGCCTATATTTTTGCCAAGAATGACCTGGAACACCCTTCTCCATACTGTTTTTGCCCCCACTCCTAATCAAAGAAGGAAACCTGGCAGTGAATCTATCCAGGAGCTGCAGGCAGGGTTCTGGGTGGTCAGGACCCAGACCACATTTTCATTTTTGCTGACTTATAATTTATGCTATTAAAATGAAAAAAAAAAAAACTTCTGAAAATAGAAAAGGTGTAAAGAAGAAAGTGAAAAGCCACCTATAACTACAGTGAACATGCATAATTCACCATTTAAGTGGGAAGATTGTGAAAGTAAAGGGGAGTAAGTACTGGGATAAGCTGCAAACCAGGGCCATGCCAGGTAAACCAGATGTATGGTCATCCTATCTATTACTCAGGTATCTATAGACACATCACAGATGTTTTTCTACATAGACACAGAGATATACCACTGTACATGAGACCACGCTGTACTTTTTTAACAACTTATCTTAGACATATTTTACATAAGTAAATATACATCTACTGTGTCACTTTCAAGAAATATGACATGGGACCATCACATGGCTGGGTTTTTTTGGTTTTGTTTTTTGGCTAAACAATAAACATTCTTCCTACTGCAGTACATTTTTGACTGATTTCTAGAATAGGCATTTTATCCATGGCAATCCTGGGTTAAAGGTAAGCAGAGTATGCACCTGGCCCACCCACTCAGGTGGCCTCTTTACAATCCCATTCCTAAAAAGTACACTCCAGCCTCTAGAGTTCTACCTTGCTGTCTTTAGGGAAATCATTTAAACCCAAACTAAACTGTGAGTTGTTTAAAAGTCCATAGAATTATTCTTCTGTCTCCCAAACTGACACCCTAATCCTGCTACCCTGACCCAATTTTAACTTGGAAAGTTTATTAATCCCTTTATTTATTTCTGTCACATAGGGTCTTCAGATCATTAAGCGTAGAGGCCTCTTTACCTACACAGGGACTGTCTTCTCTTTCAAGGGCTCAGAAGTGACGTGGCCTCCACCTGAAAAGCCAGAGGCGTGGCTGATTTAATCTCATTTTTGTATTCTGAGCTACAAGATGGGCTGTGGTCATTTGTTTGGAGTCATTAAATCTCATGTGCTAAAACCAGCTGAATAACTGACAAAAACTCTTTTATAGTTTGAGAGAGAGTTCCTGCCACAGAAAGTGATGTGGCAATGTTGGGGGATATAATGAGGAAATTCTAAGCAGTCCCGGCTCACCTCAGTATACAAATAATTCCATCATCTATCCCAGAATTTACTACACAGGTTCCAGATGCCTAGAGTATTTCTGTTATAAATGCATAATGAAAAACCACTATATCCAGGAGCCGGGCTTCTCAGAAGCACCTTTGAAACAGCTGTCACAGGCCCACACTATGTACTTTTCACAGCAGCAGAGCCACCTGGCGACCAGCATGTCATCAACAGTGAAAAGGCAAAGAAAAGCCTTACTCTTTTCTTATCTTTTTTTTTTTCAAAACACCAATCTGGGACCATTTGGTGTAATGGTGAGCCTCCAGCAACCACTATAGGTGCAAAGAATGAAGAACTGGAAAAGAGCTCTGAGATCCTCTGCTTGGTCCACGCCTCCCATTCTAGCAGCCAGGAGGTGAGAGCCCAAGGTCACGCTAGGAGACGCTGGGCCAGTTAGTTTGGAACCGCAGTCCTCAGCACCTGCCACAGTTCTGGTCTCTGAGAGCAGCACTTAGAACCTAGCAGACGGGTGTGTGACCTCCTATGTAACCCTGGGCCTATTACTCAACTGCAGTAAGTCCAAGCTTCCTTCTCCACAGAAAGGGGAAAGTCTTAACTAGCAATAGCTACATATCACAATAAAATTTATGTCAAACTCAGATTAAGGTTAAATAATGCCTAATGGGCTATAATAGGAAGAAACTGCTTTGCTCCCTATATTCTCTTAGAGACAAATAATGCATGTTAGCTTCTCCCATTGAAAAGCTAATAAAGTCAGAAAGCCATCAGATTTATATATATTTGCAGTCCTTCTCCAATTCTTGGTTATTCACGACTAGACTGACCAGAGCTCAGTAAGATTAGAATTAGACTCAGAACGCAGCCAATCTTGCCAGCAGACCCTAATACACATTTTGAAAGAAATGGTTGTTTATTTCAACACTAATAACCACTTAAGTTGAGCTCTAAGACAGTGCTGTTCAAACTATCTGTGATGGACCAGTTCTTTTTTTTTTTTTCTTTTAAAATTTTCCAAATCCACAGCAGACTGATACTTCTATAAGATACAGTAAAAATGAATTCATAGAAAAATGAAATGAGAAAAAAACGGACAAAACACAAATTCACACTTTAAAAATTAGGATTACTCTGTCAAATTGCTGGAAACACTTCTAAATGCTTAGTCTCAAGTTCTATACTTATCTTGGGCCAATAGTAATTTGGACTGGCATGCAGTCAACAAGCCACATTAAAAAACAAAAACAAAAACTGCCCACTCTCCAGGGCTCTTCAGTATAACAGACACATGCTCATTTATTCTTCGCAACCACTGCCATCACCCGCATCTTACACATGTCACAAGTGGGGCTCAGAGAGTTTAAGTCATTTACCTAACATCACACTGCATATTAATAGGCCTGGATCAAAACCAGGGACCACCTGTTTAAAGACTATGCCTGACATTCTAAGCTGTCTCCTGAGAGTAAGAGAAGAAGCCTCAGAGAGAAGCCACACAAACAGTTTTCAGTTTACTATTTAACTCAGAGAGCATCATCGTATCATTACCCAGTTTGTAGGCAACTAAGCCCTTAGGTTTTTCTCTTTCTTATTCCTGTTTCCTGGACTTCTGGGCATTTCAATTAATTTAATTATAAGAAATCATGAAAAGGTGATGGGCATATCAATTAATCTGTTTCAAGATAGGGTAAAAATGTGATAAACAGCAGACAGATGACCACTAAATTGGACTTTAAAATTTTTTCATTCCATACTTCTCCCCAATCATCAATAAGCTGGATTGACTTCCAATAAAGCTTACCTTGACCAACAGCTGAATGCATTTTTTCCATGTCAAACTTAATTTTTGATCTTCCTGGAGTGCTAAGCATCTTTTCCCATACTGTAGTTACTTCTTTAAGACAAGGAGTGATTTCTTCATAATCCAGCTTTAGGCGTTTGTTCAACAAATCATTTTCGGAGGCTAGGACAGACCATTTACAGGCAGGTTAGTCAACAGTATGGGTACACGTCTTCTATTTCACAAGATGGCTGCTTACTCAGCATCACTATTGAGATGTTGAGCAGTTGTAGCCAGCTTAACAGGTCTAAATTTAAGTCACTGGGTCCCGCCTCACCCCATTTTCCTTATCTTGGAAAAAGCTAAACACCTAGGGGGTACTCGTGATTTCTCTTACTCCTTCACCACAGTGGGTCTTTTTGGCCCTACTGCTAAGATATATCCCATACCTGCCAACTCTACGCATCTCCACAGCTACCCTATTAAACCATACACATCTCAGGGGCAGGAGCGATGTGTTACAATGCCAGTGCCTGGCGTAGTTACAGCTCAAATTCTTTTCATCTAAACTAAGGGAAGGTCTCAGGGTAGTTCCTTCTTATTTAGAGTAAAGCTCCTGCAGGCAGCTTCTGCCATTAGTCCTATTTCTGCTTCCTAGAGCTGAACAGAATAAATCTACCCTTTTCATTTGACATCTCCTCAAATATATGAGGGTAACTATTATTTCCCACCAATCTTATCAGCTGAAAGCTGCATTAAGAATTATACCTAAATTACCAAACTGAGGGCAGGGGGTGGGGATAAAGGAAATTACTAACAATTCTAAGAAGGATTAATTTGACCACTCACTCCTACCTAAAACCACTAAATCCTATGTAGACACAGTGGTAATTCTGTCAGCCCCCAAATCCACTCCACATCACATCTCAGTTCTGGAGTGTGAGTTTATTAGGAAAGCATGCAGGATAAAGCGCTAAGTATAAGCCAATACACAAACCTCTGCAGAGCTGATAAACTCATCTTCTTTATGATGATAAACAAATACTTCCTCATGTCTTAAGTACTTTATATTTAGTAACATTATAATCTTAATGACACTCTGAGGCACAGAGGCTGAGAAGCTCCGCCCAGGTCCCAGAGCAGGAGGCAGAGGGGGCCTGGGACCCTCACCCTTCTGCACTGCCCAGCTTGCTGTTATTCATCATACATTTTTTTTCTTGGACTAGGTATGTATCAGTTATTTGATGGAATCCAGTGGAGCCATTTCGGCCTATGGTTTTCTTTGTATGCAAGAGTTTCAATACAAATTTGATCTCTTTAACAGCCACAGTGCCATTGATATCTTCTTTTTCTTATTTCAGTTTTGGTAAATGGCATCTTTCAAATTTCACCTAAGTTATTAAGTTTATTGGCACAAAGTCTTAGTCCTACAATACTGGTAAGTTAGAGCACACATCTCAATAAGTCTGCAGCCCTTGCAAATACATACACTCTCCCAACCTGCAACCCTCATTTTATTCACTAAGCATCAGGCTGAACAGGTTCATTATTTTGCCCAGGGCCACAAGAATAGGAAGTACTGGAGGCAGGACTGAAGCCCACAGGCTTAACCACTACACTTCTAAACCCCAGTTCCTATTATTTTTAAAATGGAAATTACAGCTACTTCATGAGTTGCTCTTTCTGAAGATTAAATGAGATGAAACTAAGCTTCTACAAAATGTCTGCTAGCACTCCACAAATTATCGAAAATATAAAGACAAATAATATAAGGTACAAAATGTTGCTTTACAAACTGTTGATAACATGAAATAAAATATTTTCTTTTTCTGCATTGGAAATGAGCGAATACTAACTCAGTTCATCTGGCTAATGCCACCCGTACTGTAAGACCTTATTCATCTGATGCTCGGGTTCTGTACTTAAGTGACTTAATCACCACCTTCAAGCACAAATGCATCAAAAGATGGCACTGAAAGGGGCTCCACAGATTCCCTTATCCAGCCTCTCACTTCATGGACCCAGAAACTGAAATTCAAAGCAAGCAAGGGACTTGACCACGGTCAGTCACTATCTGGGGCACAGCTAAGTGACTCCAGGCCTAATGCTGCCTCTCTCATCTTTTGTGATTTTTCATATACCATCTTTCTTCTTTTCCTTCTTCCTTTTTCAAGGTCTTACTAAACAATTTTCTACGTCTGTGGAGTTCACATTTTTTATGAACTAATAGCCCTGTATTAGGCTGCTTAGAGTCAACTCTAGATTTGAGGAGAGGGGGCTATGAGAAAACACAGTAGCTGTCCTTAGAGTTGCGTTAACTTGTGGCAAATCGGGTTCAGGCCTAGCCTTGCTGGACAGTGACTGCAAGCAGGCCTGGACATTTCTCTGCAGTGAACTCGCCGAGTGAGCACGTCTGGCTGTACTAAAGAGCCCAGCAAACAATATGAGGAACCTGCTCTGAAATCAACAGTACAGAAATAGCTGGGTGAAAGATTCAGCTGAAAAGGCTTAATCCACATATTTTGCTTTGGCCCAGGTCATATCCTGCTGTTTCAGTATCCTGACAGCACTGCCGCCTAACTAGAATCAGTGGCCTCCCAAATGCCTCATCAGCCAAGGCAGATTGTGCAACCCTGGGACAAATGTCAAGGCTCTAAAGGGGAGGCCGTTAGATACAAGACCAAACTATTTAAAATATTAAAAAAACAAGGCTCTACAAACCCACGTTTGTGAGTTTCTCGGAGTAGGGGAAATCAGTACTACATGAGATCAAACGTAACCTTGTACAAGAGTCATCTGAAACACTTAACTATCATTTAATTTGGACTTCGGACTATAAAATTCATGTCTAACTTAGGCCCACTGCAAAGGGTGGGCTGTGGCCACCCATCCCTGATTCTGCTCCATTAGCAACCGTCTGCACAGATAAATCACTCTTCAACTGCCACCATCTCTTGAAACTTAAACAGTAAAGGCTAGGAGGCTGGGACCCTCAGTAATTAAATGATCCCCAAACTTACAGAGATTTTAGAAAAATTGCACTCAATATGTGCTTTACAACCAACATGTAGTATTTGTTTAACAAAAGAAAAATCTTTCTAAAGTATCTCCAACTACAATTCAATTACAATTCTAAACTAATGTTATCACACCATTATGCAAATGTAACATCTAAAACATTTTAATCTTAAACATGAAATGCTGAATTCTATGAGTCACTTCAACAAGCAATAGTGTGCTGACCAAAAAAATCAAAAAAGGTTGTATTTTGCCCTTCTGTCCTGCATTAGGGTGCTAAACTCTTCACTTATAATGGGAGAAAATGGCCTTGCCAAGGGGCACAGTGGAGGACTGCTGGCTTGGGAAAGAGGTGATGCATTTTAGTCCCAACAGCACTGAAACATAGCTGTTTAATTTGGGGGGAAATTATAATTCAGCTTCCGATTGTCTACAAGGGGGTAAGACAGATTTAGATGACATGGTCTGACTCTTTCTCAGATCCAATGCTCTGGAATAGTAATAAATATTTGAATCATATATTCAAAAGCCAGGAAATAGGCTTAGCCATAAGAACTACATCCTCATGTATGTTCCTCTAATTTCCTTCCCAAAGACTATGTAACTCGGTTTGAACCCTTGATCAGTTTCAAGAACCTCTCCCAGTTGCAATTTAATCTTCCTTTAAAAAGCAATTGGGGGAAAAAAATGCAATAGACTGACTGTCTCTCTGGTACAGAATACACTCCTGGTTAGTTCTTGTCAAATCCTGCTTCTGTATTTAATGAGAAAGTTATGCCCCTCAATCTACCCCAACAAAAGTTACTTAATATTTTTTGGCAATTCATGATTAGGCTTTTATTGATGATGGTTTTTCTCAGTAATAAAGGCACTGTGGACACTGATACAATGCCTTCTAAATTACATGAAGCAAGTTTACAGAGCTTTCACCACAAAGGTAAACATATGTCGAACTTTATAGCACTAAGAAAATTAATTCAAACAGCAAAAATGGACAGACCACACAGGATTGAACACTGCTAGATGAAATGAGGAAGCAGCAGAAAAATGTTGGCAAGGGCTGGTGAACTTAATGCAACACCTGGCAAGGTGTGCCAGGAAACCTTAGGAAAGTCTCCCCTTTTCATGCTAGTCTGTCTAGTCATCATTTACACAGCTTCATAAAAACTTTGCTTTTTAGGTGTACTGGTCTGGTCTCATCACAGTCATGATTACTTGCAACGTTCCCCAGAAGCCAACCAGCATCATTCCCACTTTAGAGCTATGCCCTGATTTTCCATGGCTGTCATCTGCAAGAAGACTGGCCAGAATAAGCATTAAGGTTTATCAGTTACATGATGAACATAACTGCCTTGCTGTTTTTCAACAAAAATCCCAACCAACATACACATGAACATAAGTGCTGTGCTCCAAAGCTGTCTTTTAGCTGATGACATGCTGCGTGATGTCATCACTATCAAATCTCTTTCAAACGTCTGCCTTTAGAAATACTTTCAAGAACACACAAGAAAACAGTGGGAGAAAAAAGTTGGAATTCACTGCTCTGCGTCCCTTTACTGAGCCTCCTCTTCCACGGCACTGTGGGATGACTGGCACCCTCAGCATCCGCACTGTGCATGGGAGAGAGTTCCCTACACCCCTGAGGAGCCCACTCTGACTGCTGGACTACTTCCCTACACAAAGGCCTTAACACTTTACATTTGGCTTCTTGTTTTTGGTCAAGATGAACGTATGTTTGGACTATAAGATTTGGTATCTTAATAACTTTCATCTTTATACAAACATCAAGACAAAAGATGAGGATTTGTGATCATGGAGGAAGTTCAGTGAAGTACTTTCATTCCAGAACTGCTTTGGGCAATGGAGGCATGACTCAACTACCTGTACAGCCTCCCACTGAAAAGTATGTTCAGGCTTCCCCTGATCAAAATCCTCATTACTTTAAACCCAGTCACTCTCTACACTCCAAGACCCACGCTCTCTCCACTATACCATCCAGGGCACATAAACTTAGCTTCCTAGCTACTTTGAAAAAGAACATTACTTCAAGCCACATTATGGAAACAGGAAATGAACAAAATCTGAACTTTAAGAGTCCATGTCTTACTTTGATACTGACATAGCCCTGGTCAAGTATGTGGCTTCTCTGAGCCCTAGTTCCCTCTTCAGGCTAACACTTGACTTCTGGAGTTGCTGGAAGCATTAAATGAGTTTGTCTATATAAAACTTGACATCAGTACAGGTAGAGCTCAGCTAATGCTGAAATTTAGTCCTTTTTTTTCTTTCAGGCTACCTGTAACTCACTAAAAATTGATGAGAGAGTGAGATGATGAATTTTAATGGTTTATGTAGGATCGGTTCATATCTAACACCAGGCATAGACTAGCTGAGGACAAAGTAGGGAGAGAGAAAACAAAACAAAAAAACACTTTTCAGAGGGTTAAAGCTTACATTTGAAAGCTGTATCTTAGAAGTCATGCTAAAAATGACAATGTAGGAAATAATTTAATACAGTTGGTGAGATAATCATTAAGTGTCCAGAAAGTAAAAAGTGTTTACTTTGAAAAAATAAACAGATATAGATAGGTATGGAGTAACTTGCATTTTTTTTTTTTAAATAGCATGCTTATGTCTGATGTGATTCACTTCAGAACCAAGATTTATTAAGATCATCAGGTCTGTTCAGTATCAAAAATGGCAAACCAACCTTGCAGCTTCTGATTTTCCTTCTCCATTCTGAGGAGCAGGATCTGTTGTAGAATGGCTTTTTGCCATAGCTCTCGAAGCTCACGAGATGTCCTTTTCTTTTCCTCTGGAACAAGGCCAAAGGGCCTATCTTCACAAACTGGTTCTAAAGGAGATCTAGGGGGAAGCTCTCCCAGCTCTGAATAATCTGGGGAGGGAAAAGGTCATCGCAAAATAGTCATTTTTCAATAAAAATTTATATTTAAAACACAGTGCCAAATCAGAAAGTTCGGCTTTTTCAGATTTTTACATGATGATAACATGAAATTTAAAATTCAAGTTTTAATATGCACTGAAATAAACTGTCTGAGCCACAAACATCAAACAATTTTCACATCAAATAGGAAGCAAAAGTTGTAGAGGCTGAGGAAATTTTCAAAGATACCTACCTTTTAAGGCATGACATTTTAATCTTCTGAGTTAATGACTGTGTTATTGATAACAGTTAACACTTATATAGTGCTCACTCTGTACCAGACTCTTCTGACAGTTTAATACTCTACCACCCAAGATGTTGGTACTCTATTTAGTTTGAAAGAAAAGCAAACTGAAGCACAGGGAGTTTAAGTAACTCACATGACTAGGAGGCGGCAGAGTGAGCACTGCAAGCCGAGCAGTCTGACTCTCCTGTGCAATCTTAACCACACACTGTTATAAGGCTGGTGCTTGGAAAGATGATCAAAACATATATAATAGCCAATAATAACAATGACTATTAACAGATCCTCTACCAAGTGCTGGGCACCATGCCAGATGTTTTAGATGGACAAACTCATTCAATTCTGATGACAACTCCAGAAGGCAAGGATTAGCTGGAAGAGAAAACTAAGGCTCAGAGAAGTCAGACTGTGAATAAGCAGGTGCCTTGGGATCCCAAACTATGTCTGCCTGACTCAGAAGTTGAGACTTTGTTATGATCCCCCTACAATCCAAATGTTTCTTATGTCATCAATTTTCAAATTTCTATGTATAATCTGGACGCTCTTCACATCTCAGGAGTATGTCCCCTTCTCCACTGCAGACACTATGCTGCTGTCACACACTTTGCCTGCACCTCCCACCTGCTCACTATGAAAGTACTATGAAGAGCAGCCAGAAGATCCTGGACAAGGGGGCCTCTCATCTGACACAATGCATTCTTGGGAACTTCTGCCTAAACTGAACTTAAATAAAGTTCTGGTCTTAACACATGCCATGAAAAGCCCCTCCCAGGCAACCAAAGTCTCACAACCACCCAGAATACAACAGACAATCTCAAGTTGCATGTTACGATTAATTTCCAGGACAGTCGTCAGCATTGACTGCTCCTTGTCTTTAAAGCTGGGTTTGTTTTCCTGTTACGAAATCTATGAAATCAAATACAAGCTGCAAAATGTTTAATTTCCTAAAGTAACTTGTCTATCTTACTCCTCTTAACGTTACTGGACTAAACATTTTATGATAAGCATTAATACTCTGTAAGGACTTAAGTGCTTATCATGGTATTTTTATATGTTTATTTCATTATGATCCTATTAAACAAATGAATAAACTAAAATTCTACTTTTGGAGGTAAGAAAGAATAGTTTAAATGCATGGTTTAACAGGGGATACTCGCATGTAATGGTCAATATAAAAGCAAGAATTAAACTGTCTATATAGTAAGACATCAACTTATAAATAATTGAGAAGCAGTACATTTTAGTGATTAACAGGTCAGGCTCTGGAGCCAGGCTGCCTGGATTTTAATCAAGACTCTGTATTTATTGGTTTTGTGATCTTTACCAAACTGCTTAACCACTTTATGCCTTGTTTTCCCAATCTGTCAAGTGGCAATAACAGTGGCTCTGAAAAAGGATCCAACACACAGTGAACATTAACTCCTACAGTTTGCTATCATATATTCCCTAAAGACACAGAAGAAAAATACTGGAAGGAAACACATCAAAATTTAGTCTCTCAACTGTAAGCTCTAAAGCTAGACAAATAACCACCTTGTCAACAAGGGATTGGCTGGCACCAAAGCGTAGTCCATGGCACCCAACCAGTGCTTGAAAAATAATTGTTGAATAAAAGGAGAGATAAATAGGTGCTGGGTTTGGGTATGTTTGTTGTTCTATTTCCCAAATTTGTGACAAGTAACATTTTTATAAGCAAAAAGTTAAAGAAAAATAAATGCATGTCTGTTCTGATTTAAATAAAAGATTGAAAAATGTTCTTCTGAAAAACACTTGGAAGACAAATCAACCCTGGAAAGCTTGTACATAGAACATTAGTCATTACTGAATATGATACACTTTAAATCAATCCTTTTTTCAAGAGGAATTTTAGTCTGTATTCTTTAATCTTATTCTGCAGCAGGAAGTCTTCCATTTGAGCTTTTTTTTTTTTACCCTCTTGGCTGCTGAAACTCTGCTGGACACTGCAGTTAGGATTCCAGTTCTGCTTTATCTCACTTTGGAAGTATTCACATTCCCACTGGTTCACAAAAAAGTCTCATTTCCAAAAAGCAGTCCTCGTGAGCCATCCCGGCTGATGGGGCGGCAGAGCAGCGAGAGCAGCATTTTAGCATGTCTTGTGTGTGCACAAAATGCCAGGGATCCATCCAGTCAAGCAGGGCATTCAGTGGGGTAACCTGGAAATTCTTTCCCACTCTTAAACCCTACGAATGAGACCAGAGCTCATCTCACCTCGTCTCTTCCTTCTAACTTCACCCTTCCTGTTTACCACAGCCTTTCTCCTCCTGAGTGTCTTGAAAATTCCTATTATGTTGCTTTACAAATGCTGTAAAGTAATGAATGCAGCAGGTGTAACTCAGGCCGGGCAGAGGCAACATGTCTGAGAGTTTAGGCTGTTTGGGTCCCACATCCATTTACTCTCTGCCAGTTGGGTTACTGACAAGGACCACAGTCTACAGAAGCCTATGAGGCTCCAGGTTGCTATTTTCTCATTCAGAGAAACGATACAAGCACTGTTTGGTGACTACTGTGAGGTCATGACATAAACTGCCTCCCTAATTTACATTCTCTACTTTTGCCTTCTTTTTCTTATGATCAATCACAGTTCAGTTTGTTAAGCTTTTACCATGAGTCCTGAACACAGAGAAGCTTATCTGATTCTCACTCACCTCATGAGATGGGCGATGATATTATATCCATTTTATAGCCAAAATAACTAAAGTACAGTGAGGTTTCATAACTTGGCCAAAGTCACATAGCTAGTAAGATCCAGAGCCACAGCTTCAACCAAAGTAAGAGATGTTTGCCCGGTGCTTCTCTAACCTCTAGATGCACAGGCATCACACCTTGCTAAAATGCCAACTGATTCAGCAGGTCTGAGGGACGCCCAGGAGCCTGTGCTTCCATCAAGCTCCCAGGCGATGCCGTCACTGCAGGTTCCATGCACACTTTGCATAGCGGGACTCCACACTGCACTGTTCTCTTCATGCCCTCATGCAACTTTATGTGCCTACAATCACATCGGCGCTTCAGGTTCCTTTGCTGTTACCACTATGGTTCCAGAGCCCGTGTTGAACTCAGACTTTCACTCATGGCCAGAGGTTGTCCCAAACACAGCCAGAGTATGAAGGCCAGGTACAAAACAAAAGAAAGATTATGGGTACTCATGTTAAGTTCACCTCTGAATTAACTAAATAAAAATTAATCCACTGTAAAGGTCAGTAAATAAACCTAACAATTTACAGTAGGATTTCTCAACCTCTGGCATTTCTCCACTACTGACATTTGGGGCTGGATAATTCTTTGTCACAGAGACTGTTCTGTGGGATACAGACTATTTAGCAGCATCCCTCGAACTACCCATCAGATGACAGTATCTACCCACCACAGTGGTGACACTCAAAAAGGCCCAGACATTGCTGTATGTCCCCCGGGGAGGAAGGGTACAAGATTTCCCCAACAAGGACCTAATTCAGAGTAAGAAAACCCATCACTTACTCTGTTCTAAGCCCTCGGAAGGGGTAAAAACATAACGCCTTCACCCAAATATATGTAGCACCTTACAGATGCTATAGTTTACAATTAACAGTCACTTAAAAAATACATATTATTCTTTGCTCATATTAAGAGTGGCCTAGTTACAAAGTAGTTTAGTAATTTGCAAAAGGGGAGTAGTTAAATATTTGTCCTAAATTTGTCCTGGCTAAATCAGTTCAGGTGGGCTGTTTTCCTGCACATGCGTGTTTGGGGTATGGTCTTGTGAGATGTGCACTCACGTACATGGGTTTGAGTGGAGTGGCAGTGAGGGGAGAATATGAAAATGTTGGACAACTGTCAGCTGAGTCAGCTGAGAACTTTGTTCCAACAATAAATACGTGTGTTATTTTAAGTTGGCTAATTCCTAAGCCATTTACACCAGTATGGATTGAGTCCCTTATATGTACCTAACATGGAATGTGTTAGATGGTCTGAGAGGCTACTTTGACGTTTCTAATATTTTCCAGGACACCACTGGGGATCTGACTTCCTTCCTCAACTTACATTCTTGCTGAGAGACTGCTGTGCACAGGCTGACATGGAAAGACCTGGCTCAGTACAGGAGAGGCTGAGCCAGGCACTGGGAGCTGTTCCACCCCCAGGCCAGCTTGGTCTGTCCCCCTCTGTAAACCTTTGTAAACACATACACCTTTTGAGTTCCGGTTCCTCAGCGCAAAATGTAAGAAATGACATTTATCTTTGACTGTCCCAACTGTGGAGGCCACAGGCACTGATGGACAGATGTATAAAGTCTGCAAAGCCACAAAAGCAAAGGGCCACAATAACACATTAGACCAGGATTCGATTTTGCTATTCTGACATCTCCTATAATGACAGGATGTAGAATGCTTAAATCACACAGACTTTCAGAAACAATAGCCTCCCACTGGTTCTAAGAATTTTAAAACCAGCCATAATTTAGGGGCCCTAAGAGACAATTACCTGAATTTAAATCACCACTGTGACATTCTCAATAGTCATAAATATGATCTGTGCTAGTGTTGTCAATATTTTAGATGCCAAATTGTTCTAATGACTTTGTACTGCTTTTATTCCCTCTGCACACAAATGTGTGGAGAAAAGTCTGACGTTGCATCATTAGCATGAACACAACCAATGCTGTGAACAAGCCAGCAGAAAAAGCACCATGCGAACAGTTTCCTGTGTGTCTGGCTTCTGGCTCTTCCATGTGTGTGACACAGGGTCCTTTCTTGAATTGCCACAGACACTCATATCAAGTCTGAACTGCAGTTCTCCTCCTTTTATAGACATGCCATTAAATCACATGTTAAGTGTCCTAAAAGAACAAGGAGCTTCAAGAAGAAAGTGAAGTGCCAGACCCTTATTCTTCAAAATTCTGCTTTTTTCTGTTATCCCACAATAGAGCATTTTATAACTCCCTCCAGCCCTCTTGAAAATCCTGATCTCCCATGCCAAAAGAGAAAGAAATATTTAAATTTCAATTATCTGAAACCTCTGTTTTAACAACATGAATATATTTCAGCAAAGGGAATTAAAACTAAACGTGAAATCCCAGGAGAGAAGTGAACAACAGGGATTAGCATCTGCAGCATCTGCTGTTACCAAGAGCTGAAGAAAATTTCATAAAAAGACAAAGGAAAATGACCCTGTAGGTTGAAGAAAGGAACAGGCAGTCCTCTATGAATGCTGTCAAACTGGTCACAGAGCAGGAGCAGCTCCACGTCAGTTACACCAGGACGTGGCTGCCTGGAGAGCAAAGCGTTCCGTGCTCCGGGCCGCAGCAGTGTGGGGAATAGTCACCAAATGAGTGAAGCCATTTACCCAAGATTTCCTCTGAACCCATCCTGATTTCTTTAGATGCTTGATGGGAAACTATACCAGAGTGCCTCGGGATTCTCTGCAGCTGTATCACATGGGTCTAGCTATAGGAAAATGGAATTTAAAAAATGAACACACATCTGGTGAAAGGAGATTTTTCTAAGTTTCTCCCACATGCTGCTAGGAACCCAGGTATGACTATGACACAGTTCCTCAAATTTCAACAGGGCAACTGACAGCTTGGCTCTCCTATTACCAAGGATAGAACACTGGGCTTCAAATTCTGGTTCTCTGAGTTTTTTGAGACACGTTGGGTGGAAGAGCACCACCTCCACTAAAGGCCCGTGGTTGGTGCCGCCACCGTGTGATAGTGCTTAGCCACCTCTCGCTCACTTCCACCTCTCGCTCACTTCCCTCTTCTGGACTGCGGGGGAATCATCAGCACTCACAGGAACACAGAAGCTTAGGGCTGAGAGGGGCACTAGAAGATGATTTCGCTCAACACCCCTGCCTCCCCAGATGAGGAAACTGAGGCTCAAAGAGGCACAGTCACATTTTTTGAGCACTTACTATATGCCAGGCAGTGTGCTTTACAAGTACCCACTGGTTTCAGCCTCATGACCACCCGAGAAGCGAGGACTGTTTCTGTCCTCAGTGGCAAGGCCTGAGGCAGAGCGGTGGGGCCACTAGAACTCAGAGCCCATGCTGGCTCTTCCCTGTACCTCGGGTGATGGGAATGAATGCAAAGCGGGAAAGAAGGCACCTTATTGCACCAGTGGGGCCACTTACTAAGCAGGAGGTATGCAAGCCCAGTGGCCTCTCCATGCCACAGTTTCCTCATTCATAAATCAGTCAGTAACAGCATCCACCTCCTGCAGTTTGCTGCAGGGGTTAAGTGAAAAATCCTTGGGAGCACTTCAACCAGAATGGTGTGTGTGTGTGTGTGTGTGTGTGTGCTGAATTTCTATTATCATCATTATCTATGTGATTCTAAACCTGGTAAAAATCTTTGTTATTTAGTCTTCTCCACAACCAGACTGGAGCTGAGGATGAGAAAGAAAACTGGTTTGTAATAGTGAGAAAGACAGACATTTACCCAGTGAAGAAAGCAACAGTGTTGCCCCAGTGACTCCCCAACAATAGGAGGCCCCTGGTCACTGCCTCTGCGTGTCCAGGACCCTGGTCACGAGAGGCATGGAAGCACTGGAGAGGTGCCTCTCTTTCACAATAGCTGGGATGCCCTGTTGACCTTTCTTTGTCTGGCTGATTCCCTTTTGCCTCCTTCAAAGCTCAGCTCCAAGGCCCTGCCCTCTGGGAAGACCGGTCTGATCCTCCCTGCCCTGCCTGATCCTGCAGAGCCTCCTTTATGCTCCCCAGCACCGTGGCCAACCTCAGCTGAGATTCCGAGACCCTGAAAATGGCACCCCTGGGGCTGACAGTCACAGCCATGAGCCCACATTATGAATGCAGGAGGAGCTCAGGGAGGCAAGAGATGGAGGCAGCCTGGAGCATCTTGGGAAAGACAGAGGGCAGAGGAATCAAAGAGGGACAGCCCCAACGGAGGGGACAGGGAAAACCATGCATAGAAGTAGAAGGAAATAATCAAGGCTCCTGGGTGACATACAACTCCAGGCCTAAGTAACTGGGGCTCGGCTTTTCAACAGTTTCATTCTTTACCTAAAACTATTATAAAATTTTATATATAAGCTTTACATGTATCTATATGTATATGTAAATATACATATATATATGTAAATATACATATATATATATATATGACTTTATATGTATAAAGCTTTGTAAGAAACACATTACAAATAAGGTGTTAATTAACCCTGTGATGAATCATTTGATTCATCCAAGAACAATCATGAAATGAAACCAACCTTTGTCCCCAGGAGTCGGCTGAGTAAGCTGCCTGACAGGTCAGTGTGACAAACGGCAGGAGAGCAGCCCCCAGGGGCGGCTCAAGTGCAGAGTGCCACCACGGAAGACCTACCTCTGGAAGAAATGAACCCCGTTCCTGGAGTGGGGGAAATTCCAGTGGTAGTAACAACGTGCTAAGTCCTGAAGCATGACCAGGAGGGATGACTCCGTGTGAAATGCGGCAATTAAAACAAAACATCATGATGAATTTGGCACTTGCAAGTAGTCCCACATGACCCCCGTTACTCACACTTAGCCCTTTGATCTTATCCATATGGACTTTTAAAAAGGTGTCAGACCATCCAGCATCCCTCATTTCTGTTGTTGACTCTCCAGGACTACGGCTGCTGGTCAAGCCCACCCTGCTTGGACCTCACTGTGGCTGCAGAGGACAAGATGCTCCCTGGCCCCCTCCCTGCAACAGCATACAGGGTCACTATCAACAGAACCTAGGCCATGAGCTGGATCTCTGGGAGCAGGTGTGGGAAGAGCAGCACCTGTGTCACCTTGCAAGGACTGCGACTTCTGGGCCCCAGCACACACTTACTGGATCACAGACTCTGGGGCGGGACCCCAGTAACCTGGAATTCTAACACACACTGAAGTTTGAGAAGTCCTGGCTGTTGGCATTTAGCATGTTTTCAGCTGCCTACTGTGGGATATAGGTTTGCCTTAACTGGTGGCTTCACGATATATGACACTAGGGAATTGGGGACTACCTTTTAATTAATTTCAGATTAATTAAGCAATGACTCCATCCATTATGGAGAACCTTGACCATACATAAAAAGTTTTAAATATAAAACTTTGGTTTTTAATTTGGTTTTTATATTTGGTTTTATATTTGGTTTTTAAATATAAAAATTTGGTTTTCCAAATGCCAGCCAAATCTCATTTTTACCTTTGTCAAAGACAACTGTTGGAACTAAAATACTACCTTCTTAAGAAAAGGTTTCATAACATGATCCCTCCTTGCTGACCCAGCAACTGCCCACACTATTATTATGATGTAAATTTCATTCCAGAAAACTTCCAGATATGAACATAAATAGTCACACAGACCAATGAGCCAACCAACACAACAGAAAAATGTATTACTGAAAGCTAACGTCACAATTTCTCAACTCATATCTGCAGAAAAGCAGCTCAGTGACTACAAACTCGGCTTCCAGGACCTCCTCTGTATGAGCCTCTTCCAAGCAGGGCAGCCCTGGCCACCACGTGCTGCAAGGCAGGGGTGCTCAGTCTCGAGGGGCCTCTCTGCATCTCAGAGTCTACTGAGGCAGGTCAAGAGAAGCCCAGAGAGGCAGACAACATCCTTACCCTCAAATCTCCCCTGCCACAGCACAGGATGTTAGACCGTATTGGTAAGAGTAAAGCGGCTGTATTATGGAGTGAGAACTTTTCAACTATACCCCACGAAGCTCTGCCTATAAAGTCTATGCAGGGGGTCAAGGGGGTGGTGGGGAATGCAGCTGTCTGAGCTTGGGCTGCTCTAACAACACACCATGAACTGAGGTGCTTAACAACAAACATTTATTTCTCACAGTTCGGGAGGTTGGAAGCCCAAAATGAGGCTGCTGACATGGCTAGGTGAGGTTCTTGGTAAGGCCCTCTTTCTGGTTTGTCCCCTTCTTGCTGTATCCTCAACATAGCAGAGAGAAAGAGAACTGGTCTCATCTTCTTACTTCTAAGTAAGCTAGGCACTAATCCCATCCTGGAGGCTCTACGCCCTCATGACCTCATTTATATCTACCTACCTCCCAAAGGCCCCACCTCCAAATACCAACCCATTGGCTATTAGGGCTTCAACATACGAATGGTTGGGGGTTGGGTGCGGGACACACAAACACTTAATCCATAGCAGGAGCAAACATGCTTCCAGACTATGTCTCCACTCCACTTCAGCATAGTCAGTCTGATTTAATGTTTCATAGGGCCTCTGTAAATTTACCTTAAAAAAGAGTAAGAGTACCTAAGAAAAAAGGAAAGTTCTGAAAATACAGGTAACAAGGTTTTGTTATGACCAAAGGAATAAGATGGGGATTTGGGTCTTAATGGAATGGCAAAATTGCAATTAAATTTTTGCAGGGGGAGGGGAGACCTGCAGTCCAGGAAGAGGAATCTGCTTGAAGAGAGGTACCAAGGTACTCTACAGCTCAGAAACACACTTCCTTCCAAATTCACAGCACTTGCTCTCTATATCTTACTGGGGCAACTGACCTATGATACCATGTGGCAATTTTACACATCATATGTGTAACACCTTTTATAACCCAGGTGCTGAAATAGGACTTAGAGGTGAACTGCCATTTGATCTAACTTTTATCCTGCTTCTTCACCTGACTTGCTTCCTTGGCAATGCAGGACAACTTGACTGATCCCATTGTAGGAAGCAGATTTAGAACAGTACTTCCAACCCAACCCATACCAGGAAGTCAACAGGGCAGACACTTCACAAACATGTGCTTCCAAATCCCCCCAACTATCACAGAGTATAATGCCAGTGCCTCGTGTATAAGCCACACTTCCAATTAAAGTTGCTTGAACAACCAGTAAGATGATGGAGGAAAAAAAAGGACAACAGCTCTGCAGTCTCAAGACACGAGACACACACAGACTTTCCATACAAAACCAGGGAAATACACATTCAAGGCAAAAAAGCATTATAGCTTTATTGAAAAACCAAGAGTCAAGATATGGTTTCTGCCACACAGACATTTATAATATAGGTGGGTAGATTTATTGTTCCTAATTTATATTTAAATAATATTTATTAAGCTTGTGGTAGAAAAGGATTTTATCCTGATAAAGCTGTAACCCCCAAATCAGTAAGGTTTACACAGCAAAAGAGCACAGCATCAATGCAAGACCATAGCAAAACCCTCCAGGGAGTTTCAAAGGCTCTTTCCCTCTGCAGCCACAGCTTTCCAACTCAGAACTCTGAACTCAACTATATCCATACCCTGCATTTCTTGCCCTTTTGTCTCCCTTAGTATTCGTCATCTGTCTCTCTTACTACACTTGCATGCTCCTTTATCTAGCAATAAATCCACTTTCAATCCAATTCCAAGTACAGTGCTTTGCATACCACTGACAATTGGGAATATCTGTATGTTAACAATAAATCTACCTCACTGGATCAGGGACAGGGACTGCACCTTACATGAGCATTTTAGACTTTTCATTAAAAACTGTATTAGTGTACCTTGGTGATGTGATGATATAGACCAAGTTATAAAAAGATATGAGTTATGAAAAGTTAGAGGCAGGGGAAACACCTGTTGTGGCCATGGAGGTCTGCAAGATGGGCCCGAGTGGTAGTCAAGGGGTGGAAGGGATGGGAGAAGGTGCATGTGGAAGGAGTGTGGGGGCCAGGGCTCCCCCACCACCACGTCCAATCTTCAGTAATGTGAAATGATAAAACAATGGCACAAATGGCAATTTTCAGGAAGAGGAGCTCTGTTTTTCCCCCTCAGCCGAGGCATGAGTTCTTAGATAGGCTGACTGGCTTTTTCTTCCCTGAACAAAGTAATTTTTTTACTCACTGCAGAGAAACTGGAAACAGTAAAAAACAGGAAAAGGAGCGGGGAGGGAGGAAGTTACAATCATCCCACCTCAGAAAGATAAGTCCTCTTAATATTTCTCTGTAATTCCCTCTGGCCTTTCCTTGGATTCTCACTGTACTTCTAAGTATACCTTTCATCCTATATTCTGGGTTTTCATTAGCATTGCATTGTCATCTCCTTGGTCCCTGAGCACCCTTTTAAACATCATAGTGGGGCGCAGGGTCAGATGCCTGGAGGCATGTCCAAGTGGGAGCAAGATGCACAGGCATCACGACCCAGCCCACATAAAGGAGTCAGGTGGGGCATGCATACTTAGGAGTCCACTCTGGAGAGGAGCATTTGAAGCTATTCAACTAGAAATAATCGAAAACGAGAGAGTCACATCCCAGCCCCACGGTTCCCATAGAAGAGCTGGGAAGACATTCAGTGGGAACTGCTGGAGAAGGGGAAGAAAGTGGGAATGGGAAGCAGGTGCCATTAACAGGGGCTCAGGGAGAGGGGACTGTGGGGAATTAAGAAAGAAATGTGTGGCCAAGGAAAAGGAATCAGAGGGACAGGAGGAGGAACAGTCCCCAGGGCACTCTGATGATCGCAGAGGCAGGAAGGAGAGCTGGACGGGATGCTTCGCTGGTGCCCAGCACAGCAGGGAGCACTCTGACTTGAGCCACTGACAGGGAATGATTTGCTAAAAGCCCCGGTTATAAACTTTGCTGCCCTCCACCCTCCCACCTGCTTCTCAAGTATCTGTGACTAAAAAAATCTAACCCCACCCATCCCATTACACAATGCTTATCTGGATATGATCTCAGGTCAAATCCATGAAAGGAAGCCCATGATTTAAAAGTTAGGAAATACTTCTGTGTGTTACTGGGGAGAGGGGATGGGGAAGTCCACATTGTGAAGCAAGAAGTTTAAAATAGTGGACCCAGTTCTTCTGAACTCAACACAATGCTCATTGAGCTATATGTGGAAATGTGACCTTTCCACCTGGAAAACCCCAGCCCCACTGCCCCGCCCCACTTAGCACGGCCCATATTCCAAAAGAAATCAACTTGGGAGGAAGCAATCTTTTTAGGTGTCCACAAGCTAGGGTTTTAGCTGTGTAAACTTTTTGGCTTTGATGTCTTCAACTAGAAGAGGGAAACAAACTGAATGATCCTTGAGAATGCTTCTATCCTTAAAAGTCAGTATACTGACACTCACTAAAAACCTCAACAGATTTCAGTCACTTAATTTTCAGCTAGTTTATGAGTTAAAGTGGACAAGTTCAAATGTTCTTTGAAAACTGTTTTTGTGGAAAGCAAATTTCTTAAACACTACAAGTTTACTTTGCCCAAAAAACTCATTGAGTAGGTAACATTTCCTTTTGAAAGTCTCTACTGACCATGACTGAATGTGGCATATCTCAGCACACTTGAGTTTCCATTGGAAGTGAAAGCCGTTACATGTGCGTGGCACAAAACAAAGAGAGGAGAAATTGGCGGCTCCAAATGAGTAAACAAAGCAATTTGGTAAAGATTTATCTATCTGCAACAGATACTTTCTAAACATCCTGGCACAATACAGAAAGCCAAGGACCACACACTCAGCTTAAAAGTGGGGCCTCAAATTCCCAGGAAGGCCATTACTCAGGGAAATCCAGCCTCCGGAGCCTGGCAACTGTGTTCTCAGTCGGCCAGGTCTCATCTCACTGCGCCATCAACCTCTGGGACATCCTAAAAGCTGCACGTTGTTTAATCTTTCACTGGGATGATTTTAATGGGTGAAAGATCTATGACTTTCTTTACAATGACACCGGTTCTTCTGTCTCTCCCCATCAAGAGCCTCTGAAAGGAGACTGGTCCCCCGGGTCTGTCAGCACTCTTGCACCCACAGCTTTCCCACCTCCAAATTCAGAGCACAGGGCTGCTCAGTGAGGCAGACCCTGTCCCCACATGTGTGCACCTGGGGTGGAGCAGGAGCATCCAGCTGCCACCAAAGGACTGGGTTTCCTCTGGCTGTGACTTCAGGCGATGACATGCACTTTGCCAGAAAGCTAAAGTCATATTGCACAAACCACCAGCACACTGACCAGGAGGCCCAGAGAGGCTCATAACAACATGAGTGTCCTCTCTATGCTGCAGAGTCTCTGTCTGTCCAAGAACATCCCTTTGCATGTCCTCAATGTTCAGTGATGATAAACGGGAAGGTGGTGGGGGTAGAAGTCAAGAATGGCTGCCATTGGCAGAGGAGACTGAGAAAGCAGTGACTTCTCTCTCCTTTACGACCCTCTTGAAACAGCCTGCCTGCACTCTCACATAGCACCAACTCCCATGTCCTGAGTGCTTCCTCACTGGTGGCCCCAACATTCCTAACTCTGTGAGGGGGGTTGTTATTACTATACCTGCATGGCAGCTGAGGACTCTGTAGCAATTGCCCCTGGTCAAACAGCTCATAAATGGAGGGGTCGGGATTTAAGCCTGGACCACTGCGATTTAAAAATCCATACTTTTCAATTTGATGACAACAAAACAAGTAACTCAATTAAAAATGGGCAAAGGACTTGAAAAGGCATTTCTCCAGTGCTGATATTCAAATGGCCAACAAGCAGATGAAAAGATGCTCAACATCACTAATCACTGGAGAAACGCAAATAAAAACCACAATGAGATATCACTTCATACCTATCAGAATGGACACTCCAAAAAAACCCCAGAAAGCAAGTGTTGGTGAGGATGTGGAGAAAATGAAATTCTTTGGCACTGTTGTTGGGAATATAAAATGATTCAGCTACTACAGAACATAGTATGGTGGGTCTTTAACAATTAAAAATAGCATTACGATATGATCCAGCAATTCCACTTCTAAGTACACATCCAAATGATTTGAAAGCAAGATCTTGGACAGTTATTTGCAGTCCTGTGTTCACTACACTATTATTCATAAAAACCAAGAGGTAGGAAACAATTTAAATATCCACTGACAGATGACTGGAGAAGGAAAATGTACTATATACACACTGTGGAATATTATTCAGCCTTCAAAAAGCTGGACAGGAAAGGGAACCCTGTCATATGCTACAACATGGATGAACCTTGAGGACATTATGCTAAGTGAAATAAGCCAGTCACAAAAAGATACAGACTGTATGATTCCACTTACATAAGGTATCTAAAGAAGTCACACTTACAGAAACAGAAAGCAGAATTATGGTGGTGGGGAGGGAACAGAGAGCTATTTTTTAATGGATACAGAGTTTCAGTTTTACAAGATTGTAAGTTCTGCAGAACCATTGCACAACAATGTGAATATACTGAACATTATTGAAACAGACATTTAAAAATGGGTAAAATGGCAAATTTTGTTTTTTTAAACAATTTAAAATTTTTGAACATTTTTTAAAAGTCCATACTCTTAAGGAGGATGCTACGCTAACTCTCCAGCCCGTTCTTAAATGATACATGATCCTTTTCCCTCAAGTGGCCAGAAGCCATTAACAGAAAATTCCCTACAGTGGGAGATATCCACTGGCATTGAGCTCCACTTTACTTTGCCCCATGACACACCAAGAAAACAAAGGATCACAGGCTGGAATGAGGCAATGGAAAAAAGCTTGCATAGCCTTTTCAAAACTGGCAACTAAGAAAAGGTGGGTGTGCAAGGAAACAGCCTTGATGTAAATGAAGATCTGAGATTCCAGGATATCCTCCCAAAGGTCATTCCAATTCAAACCACAAAGTCAGAACATTCCCAAACCTGCACCTCTGCCAAAGGGCAGTATGTGTCTTTCACTAGGTCTGTGAGGTTCTGCCTTATTTAGGCCCAAGCCCTCATTCATTACGCAATGCTGCCCCTCCTGGAAGGAGACAGTTACTGGTAGCTCCATTTCACAGAAGGAAGCATAGGAAGAGAAGAGGCCTAAAGTCCTTGAAGTACTAGAGGTGGAGGTCAACAGTGGCACCTGCAGCCAAGATCCATCCATGCCCAGGGCTTCTCCCCAGCCTGCTCTGCAGTCAGCCCACACTGGGGGGCTGACCCTGGACACTTACTAAATACAATGCCGATGAAAGCTCCTGTGGGTTTTATGGTCTTTGAGTCTCAGTCTTCTCATCTGTAAAATGAGATGTTGAATTAAGAATATCTTTTCTTTCTAACATGAGAAGTTCCAAATAATCTGAGTTACCAACAATATCAGAGACTTTACTGAGCTTCACAGACTCAGGGTTTCATAAAAGGAGTATTAAACAGAGGTATTTAAAGGAAGAAAAGAGCTCCTTTACCCTCCATCCAAGAGTCTGCAGTCTGACAAAAACCAGTCCCTACACACATGATAAGGACTGTGGAGACAGAACCACACCGTTCCAGGAGGCAGGACGTAGTGAAAGGAGGCAATGGAGCCATTTCTGACCCCCAGAGGGTGACAATTCTAGGTCACAGTCAGAGGAGCTGTGAGCAGTTGAGCTCAGCACAGCCAAGGACTATGGCAGGAGACTGGAGTTTACATTAATATAGGGCAACCCCAGAGAAGGCCAAAGCTCTCCACTGAGAGATCCAGGGTGATGACCCAGGTCATTACACCACTAAAAACATACACTGTATGTTGAGAAAACTGGACAGCCACATGCAAAAGTATGAAACTAAACCACTCTCTTACACCAGAAACAAAAGCTAAAAATGGATTAAAAACTTGAATGTAAGACCTGAAACCATAAAATTATAAAATAAAACACAGGCAAGTAAGCTCCTCAACATCAATCTTAGCAGTGTTTTTGTGGATTTGATTTCAAAGGTGAGGGCAACAAAAGCAAAAGTAAACTGGGATTCCATCAAACTAAAAAGCTTCTGCACAGCAACAGACACCAAGATGAAAAATCATGAAAAATGAAAAGGCAACCTGCTGGAAGGGAAAAGACATTTGCAAATCATATATCTGACAAGGAGTTAACATCCAAAATATATATAAAAAACTCATACAACAACGAAAAAACACCTGATCAAAAAAATGGGCAGAGAACCTGATTACACATTTTTTCAAAGAAGATACACAGATGGCCAACAGACACTTTAAAAAGACGTTCAACATCACCAATCATCAGGGAGATGCAAATCAAAACCACAATGAGATCATCTCGCAAGAGTCAGATTGGCTATCATCAGAAAGAGAAGACATAACAATTGTTGGTGAGGAGTGAGAGAAAAGGGAACCCTTGTACACCACTGGTGAGAATGTAAAAAGGTGCAGCCACCTTGGAAAACAGTACAGAGGTTCCTCAAAAAGATAAGAAAAGAACTCTCATACAATTAGGCTATTCCACTTCTGGGTATTTAACCAAAGAATAAAAAAACACCAATTTTTTAAACATCATAAGAAAGGGTGCCAGAGATTTCCTTGGTTTCTGACAACTTCCTAGCTTCTAGCTTTTGCCCTTGATTTTTAAAAGCCTTCTAAGTAAGCCTGCTTGAGCCATTTTCTGTGTCTTGCAACAAAGTGATCACTGACTAAGACTTACACTCAGTCTGTTTCCTGGGCATCCTCTGAGCACCATTTATACACAGTGGGCATTTGGGGATAGCTATGAGCTGAGAACAACTTCCTCTCAAGAAACTGGAAACTGGTTGAAAAGGCAAGAACAGAACATACTTAGGGAAAAAAACAGGCTGATGGTCCTCAACCAGGTCTGGTTTAATAGAAAAGGAAGTGAATGCAGATACAACAACCAAGATTCTAGTCCATTCTACCACTGACTGCCTGCGTGACCCTAAGTGGGTCTCCTTCTAAACTTCAATTTCTTCATCTGTAAAATAAGGAATTTGGGACAGATGACTTTCAAAGTCCCTTGCTTTTAGAATTCCTTAAAAGCAGTGGGCTCAATGCCTCCTACACATCATCCAGTAACAGTATTTATAGAAGCCATGTGGGCTGTGCAGTATCTTGCCTCTACCCAAAGTTTACATTTAAGTTAGGAAACAGCACAGTACAGGCACCACCCTGAAGGCGCCTCACCTGTGGCTCTGAAAGACAGCAGGGCGGGTGAAGGGAGGCCTCCAAGAGTTCTTCACCTGAAGTAGCCTATGCAAGAGGACCTGGATGAGGGGAATGTCCTCAAGCTGCTCTCTCCAATAGGGCAAGCACTCACCCATGTGGTTCCTAGGCACTTGCAATGAGGCTAGGGTGAGGCTAAACTTTTTACTGTACGTAAATGTAATTAGTTACATTTAAATGTAAGTGGCTAGCCTACTGATCTGAGGTTGAGATAAATAACCCCTAAGTAAGCAGTTCTCCACAAGGGACAAACACAAACCCTAAGGAGTATCAGAGGTGGAGAGGGGTCTATGCCCAAGAGAAAAGAGGAGGAGGTCCAATGTGGCCTGAAAGGATAAGGGGATGTCTGTCAGTGCTGAAGTGTGGGGGGCTAAGCACAGAGGGGAGAAGAGCGGCAACAGGAGCTTTCTGGCCAAAGAAAACCGTGTGCAAAATCTCAGCTGCAGGAGGAGACACAGCGTTTCCGAGCAGGGTACCACTCCACCTGGGCAGCGCTGGAGGCCCTCCGGCCGCCTACCGCATACCCATCCTCCCTTGCCCTTCCAACCATGGGTGTTACACAAGGCGGCAATGTGCCCAGCTGACAGTCGGTGTCCCCATTCTCCCTTGTAGCACATGTGACCAGATAACACAGCTCCAGACCATAGGGCACGAGGGGAAGCCTACCAGGGATTTCTGCAGCAGTTCTGCTCTCTGGACAAAGAGGGGTCGCCTGTCCTCCTTGTTACCTCCTTCTTCACTCTACTTGGAATGGCAGGGGCAGCTGAAGGTGGAGTGGCCACCTTGTGACCCCGAGGCCCCAAGAGGATGACATGGGAAAAGAGAAGGGATCCCAGCTCACTGGTAACATCATGGAACCAATGGACTAGCCCTGCTTGTGGAAAAATTAATTCCTCTTTGGTTATGCCAGTGTAGCAAGATTTCTAGTACATTCAGTCAGACAATCTCTAAATGATGTTAAATTTGGTACCTGGAAGCAAGGAGCTGAAAATATGCAATTGGTAGGGCAGAAAAAATTGGGCAATGGGAGGAGATGAAGAGGAACCCCCAACAAATGAATGGAAATCTGGTGACTAGGCTAGGTGCTGGTAAAACATTTGGTCTAACTGTATGGAGCCTGCTGTACACTGGGACATGCACCAGGTATGACTAAGTCTGTAGTGTTAAGGATAATGGAAGAAAACTTCCAGAATGTGGTGCATATAGATTTCTCTAAGGGAGAATGATGAACTCAAATTCCATAGCCAGTTTGCGAACAATGATAGGGTATGGCTTTGTTAAGGTAGGTACTGCCACCTATGACCTCTAATCTAAGTTTCACAATTTGAAGACATGCAGGGCTGAAAAAGCTAACTGCTTCTAATATCTACCCCTCTGTTCCCCCACAGCAAGCCTTGGCAGGAGACAAGGCTAGTGCCAATAAGAAACAGAAACACTTCCCCTCTGTGACTGCTTGGGGAAGATGATGCTGAAAAAAAAAAAAAACAGTTCCACAAACCAAACCTGCTGAGGTAAAAACTATGACCTCTCATCATCAGGATGGTCCTTAATTGAAAGTTCTCAAGCTAACCCACCTGGACAGGAAATGAACCACAATACTTCAACTTTCTGTGGAAAACCTATTATTCTCTCAAACATAAGATGCATGGTTTGCTACTAAGAATTATTTTCAGAATTATATAAGACCATAATTATAGTGTTCCTACTTCCATAAATGATGTTTAAAATCGTGTTAGTACTCATTCTACAAATATTTTCCTATGAAAGTGATAAAACAAATTTACTTCGAAAAAATCCATTTAGAAAGCCGTTTAATGCATCTCTTGGCTTTACCTCAGAATTTTACAGCATTGAGAGCTTGCTGAGCGTGCTAACAGCTGTAACTCTGGAGAAGGTAGCTCATGTCCCACAGGAGTGTACAGCTTTGCCACCTCCAAGCGACAAACATTTTTTCATTTAAACATATGAAATTAACAGAAACCATTCAGGTAGGAAGATTCTAATTGTTTAAAACAAATTAGGATTACCAATAAATAATGCCCAAACTGGGTGCTGTAGAAGCAAAAGTTAACATTTAATTCTAGAATACTGCCAACGTAAGAACTGTTCCTTCATTCTAATACAGCCTTGTCACTCACTGCACAGTCACTAATTTAAGGTAGGAAACCAATCAAAACTTCTTGATAATTTATCCCTACAACTGCTAGCAGTTCACTACTGTGATTAAGAGACTGGATTTAGAGTTGGACTGATGTGATGTGAACCGCAGCTATGAGCGCGTTAGTTAATATCTGTAGCCTCAGCTTTAAAATAATGGGCAGTAGTACCCACCACATGGAGTCAATGCGAGAATTATCACCCAATTGTAAAAGTGCAAACATTAAATGCTTAATACATGATAAGGATAATTACAGTGGCTATTATTAACATTCAGTTAGTTTTATTGCAAAGAAAATAGGATTTGTTGTCTCATAATCTGCCATAACAGATTTCTCAATTTCAACCTATTTATTTTCCTAACACTCAGGGTGGTTTTTTTTGGACTGGAGTTTTAACTCAGAAGAAGATGTACCCTTGCCTATCAGCTGCTGCACCTTGAAAAATTCAGGGGGATGCAAAGTGTGGTCAAATCTGCAACATTAGCATCACCAGGGGACTTGTAACAAATGCAAAAAATACTCAGGCTCCACCAAAAATTCCATCTCCAGAATCAGAAATTTAGGGGTGAGAAATAGCAATCTGTATTTCTACAAATCCTTCCAAGGGATTCTAGGCACACTCAGTTTGATAACAGCTGGAAGAAATGTAGTTTTGGGCCACTATCACTAACCTGTGACCCTCTGGTTTGGGAGACCAAACTGCCTACTCCCACTGGCCTAACCATCCTAATATCAGAACTGCAGGCAACAACGTCAAGCCCCAGAGAAGGAGGCTACACAACAGCTTACCCTTAAAACCCTTTCTTAACATATGGCCACACAAAAAACGTGGATGTGAACGTTCATTGCAGCACTAATCATAACAGCCAACAGGTGGAAACAACCCAAATGTCCATCAGCTGGTGATGGAGAAAGCACAACGTCATCTATTTATGCAATGGAATATTAACTGACTCTAAAAAGGAATGAAGTACTGGTATGTGCCACAACACAATGAACCTTGAAAACATTAAGCTAAGTGAAAGAAGCTACCCACAAAGGATGATATATTGTACGAATCCATTTATACATGTCCAGAACAGCAAATCTATAGAGACAGAAAATAGGTGAGTGGTTGTCTTAGGTTTGAAGAGGGGTGGGAGGTGACAGCTATGGGTTTCTTTCTTGGGAGACAAAATATTTTAAATTTAGATTCTGGTAATGGTTGCTGGATATAGGAAAAAAAACACATTGAATTCACTTTAAATGAGAGACTTCTATATGAATTATTTTTCAATAATGCTATTTTTTAAATAAACCAAAAGAAACTTCTCATACCAAATCCTTCCTCAGAGTAACTCTATCCTCCCTGGCAGTGTTCAGATCACTTAAGTAAACTGCTGGGGGTAGGTGGGCGGACAGTACATGACTGTGTGCAGGGCTAGGAGGAGGAGGTGGCAAGTAGGCACCTAGTGTGCACTATTTAAGGAGGCACTCACTCTTAGGGCCGGGTGGATATGGGGTCAGTACTTGTAGAACCCTGAAAATGAGTGCCTTCTTAAATTTTGCATCCAGGCACCTGCTTCTCTCACCCCACTGCTGCCCTGATTTTGAGGTTGATTAATGTTCAGATATCCTCCTGATAAATCTACAGATTTATCCCCCTGAAGATATTTTCAAACTACTTACTTCCTTGCTTTACAAACATCAATGGCTCCCTAGCACCTACAGATTAAAGTTCAAAGGTGACAGGTGGAGTTCTTCCACCTTGGCCTTTAATCCTGTGGGCATACATGCAGAAGCTCTGGAGTAAGACCAGCCCTAAGGAGAAATTCCCTGCCAGGTAGTGTACTGTTAGCAGAGATTCACATCCAGGCCTTCAGACACCAGGGCCTCCAGTGTCCAAGCTCTCAGCTCTCTGCTCCTGAAACTCTCCTACCAAGCAGTAGAGGTTGAGATGATATCTTTGTATCACCAGCAACCATCACTTCCAGTCCTTGTACAAAGTTTAAGTACTGACTGTTTAAATGCTGATGGTTATCTAGGAAAAGCTCAATCAGGGCTAACTTGCAATTGTTATCAGGCACAAAAAGAGCAAACCAAGGTAAAACCTTGCCATTCACTATGGCTTCCCAGTGTCTGTAATGATGGGCCAAGAAGCACAATAAAGGGAAAAAAATCTAGTAGCTTCAAACTATAGAAATCCTGAACAATCAGATTCCTGGCTTGCAATATTTTATCTTGAGCCTGGTCTTTATTTGTTACAGAAAAGCAAAGTTAAATGGTAACTAAATTAAGAACAATCTTAAAAAGCCATGTGCCTCTGGCAATCAGAGACCATTTTTTTCTTCCTTATTTTTTGCCCACTCCCTAAAACTCTATAGAAAAGAAAAAAAACCCCTCGATTTCAGAACATAGCTCTCCACTCAAATAAGCTGCAAATGAGCAAGGAAGATACATATTGTAACAAAAACAAGACCAAAAACAAAAGCATAAGGAAAAAAGTTTTCTAGGCCTGGAAAGAGCAGGGTCATCAAGACAGGGAGCAACACTGCCCCCAAGTGGTGACAGTGTCTCAAATCCGGCTCTGATGTCTAAACCAGCCAGCCATGCGAGTCCAGGCAGCCATAAGAATCCTATGGTGAGTTTAAAAGAAAAGAATTCATGCCCTGACCCCATCCTCACCCAATTTATTCACTGAGGCAGAAAGCGGAGAGAAAGGTGCTGCCCACAGTTCAAAAATCTCCCCAGGTGACTCTGGTGCGCAGTGAAAGCTGAGAACTATGGGTCAAAATAAAAGGTCAGATGGATGTCACTATGACGCTTATATTTTCCAGTAGTTTTAAATGTAGCTATTCTGCTTATATCATCTATTAAAATATCCTAGTAGTATATAAATTCTTGAAATTTTGGCTATGTACAACAAAAATAAGTCACAGTCATACAACAGTTTCTACATTTTTCACAATAAAATAGTCACCATACAGTTCAGATTATACTCCTTAGTTTTGCCATTACTGTTTATATCTAACCTAACCCAGTAGACTTAACCATATCATAAATTAGGCATATTGACACAGCTATGCTCACAACACAAAAACCCTTTGAACTTTAGTTTCATTGGTTTATTTGCTTGTACAATGGGTTTCAAATCAATAAATCTTATCTATGTTAGATGAGTTTTCCTTTTTTTGGCAAGACATGTAATGCCTGAATGCTTCTATTGTTGGTGAAATCTATGAAGGTGCAATGTAATCTAAAATACTTAAATGAAAGGTATTAGGCTGACACTAAAATTGATCCGTGGCATAGAGAGGTAAATAACAGAATTTTCCCTTATTTCACAGTCAGGAGTTACTTAAAAAAATTACTTCTTAACAAACTCATCTTTTGTATAATACATAAGGAAGAAAAACTGGAGTATTTCTACTACCAAGTATCTAGTCAGAAGTTGAATTTCAGCATTTTTGTTGACCTGACAATTAGGACAGAGCCCACAGCTAAGAAAACACACACCTGCATGTTCTGTGGGCCCTGGGTGCTACCAAGAGACAAAGCTTTCCTGGAAAAAAGGCAGGAAAGAGGCAAAGCAATGTATGTTTGGTTTCATATGGCATATTATCACGTTTTTCTTTAACCTTATACCACGTCTTTTTCATTACTGCATTTTCCCCACTAGACTAACTCTTTGCTCCCCAGGCAGCACCAATCTTCTCAAAAAATATCACTGATGACCAAGACTTACTCGAGGTTTGAGACATGGGTGACTCCCTGGGTGTCACAGCAGCAGAGAAGGGCACGGAAGGCACCCTGTTCAGGGACTGGAAGGTATGGGCTGGATCTGGTCTCTAGCTCTAAGCCCGTTACTCACAGTGGATGAGCCACATCAGCATGAATGGGCGGCTTGTCAGAAATGGAGACCCTCTTACCCACCCAGATCCACTAGATCAGAGTCTGCCCAGAGGACTCCAAGCACATGAAAGTCTGTGAAGAGCTGCTCCAGACTGTGATCTGGAAAAAGCCACTGAACCCACCGTGAGCTGTGTTCATCTGAGAGATGACCGTGCCTCTTCCAGAGTCACCTGCAGTGGGAAGGCTCTGAGAATGAGAAAGGGCTGCCACAGAGACATGGGCACTGCTGCTCTCTCTGTCCACACTCAGCCATGCCCGCAAATGCCCACCCTTCAGCAGCTTGGCCCTGCAACAGATTTAACAGCACCTCCATAATACAACATCTACTGATTTCATAATTTACAAAGTGCTAGCCTTTCCATATTCCACATCTCAGACACCTTTCAGCCAAAGAGCCTATAACATGAAGGAGAGAGAATGCATTTCCCAGGTTTCTAGGGCAATAGCCTTAAGTAACTGCCACAGACTTAAAGCATCACTGACGACCTTTGCTGTAAAGTTAAGAAGCCATGCAGCTTCTAACATTCTGTGATCTACCTATGTCTGTCTTACTAAAACATATTTGTCTTGCCAAATAGTCAAGTACAAGTTAGTGATTGCCCCACTTCTGGTATCACTTCCCTTCCCTGTAGTGCTGCTGGACACCTGACCTCCTAGCTGAGAAGCAGAGACCCACCTCTCTGAGGTTCAGAATGAAAACCATTCCTCCTAGACTTGGTCTCTTGTAGGAATTCCCACAGGAAGCTAGCCAACTGGTCTCTGCTGAAAAATAGTCTGGAATTTGGGAACATTTACAGTGGTCCTACTAGACATATATAAGTAAATTTCTAAATAGAAATCAACTGCCTACTTGCTTCAGATAGGTCTCAAAGACTAAAATTCAGATTTTTATAACTTAATTATTTCACAGGGATTTTGTATACAGAAAGTCACATACCCGAATAATGACAGGCTGAGCTGAGACAGTATTTGCCATCTATTTGCTCCACCTCCTACCCACGCTGCCTTTGCATTTTCCTTCCTTTGCTCTACACTTAGTTGGAGCCACACTCTTTACTCTCTAACAGCCTCTTCTCCAGGTTTTAGCCCATCTATAAAAATGAGAACCCCAAAATTACAAGGAAATCACTGTATCCTTACCACTATGCAAACACCATAGTTTTTCATTACTTATGGTTTATTGTATTTGTATTTTCCAAGTGGGATGAAACAGATGGGACAGTACACATATCCCTGCCTCACTTTTTCAACTTGAAGAAGCATTTTTAACCAAGGCTTCCTAACTGAAGTTTACACTACCAGAACATAAATGCAAAATAATCACAAATAGTCACTCTAAGCTTCTGCAACATTTTTTTAAAGGCACCGTTAAGTATTCCCCACAAGCACATCCAAGTCAGACAACGAGCTTGCCAAGGCTGCAGAGAGCTGGCTGCCTACATGTCTGGTCCCCAAGGCAAGGCAGGCACAGAGGCCTCAAGCCACCTCGAGCAGCCCACATTCTGCTGGAGACGGTCTGGCCCAAGCAGGGACCTCTGGGGCCCTAAACTGTCTGAGGACCTGGAGGTGTCTCTGGTGGAGGGGAACACATGGAGAGCTGTGGCGTGGGTCCAAGTGGTCCCGGACCACAGTGGAAGGTGGTATCATCTCTGTGCTCTAAGGATGGGGAGCAGACAGTGGCAGAGCACAAAGATGCCTGATTTGGGAGAAGAAGCTGCACAGACACATATTAAAAAACCTGACCCTCTCCCCTGCATGCCAGTGACAGCGCTAACATGGAGGGAGGCAGGACAGATGACCAAAGGCAAGTCCACACTTTAAAGTGCTCCAGAACATGTTGGTGCCTGACCAACAGGGGGACATATGGATAGGCTGAGACTACATGCCCGGCACCTGAGGTGTCTTCAGCGAACCTCCAGCCACAAGGAGCTCCAGAAGAGGATGCACATCCAGGGGCACAATGCCCTTCTCTGGCCGCAGCCCAGGCCTGTGCGCAGGTCAGAGTGTCAGCTCCAGGCAGACCCACAACTCCGGTCCTGCCTCTGCCACCCACTGGCTCTGTGGTTTGGGGAAAGTGACTGAAGTCACTCCAAGCCTGTGCTCCCTCATCTGTAAAATGGCGACATAAAAATGCCAGCCTTCATAAGGCTGACTTGGAATTAAAGGAAATAATTCATGTAAAGCATTTAGCATAAATACGGGTATAAGAAGTGATTATTATTATTATACCAGTTCAGTGTCTTAATGCTTTTATTCTTCCTTCTCTCTTTCACAGAGTACTTATAACCAAAACATACAGATGGTATTTCTTAATTCTAAAAAGAAAACAAAGATATGTGCCTATACAGAGGAGAAAGGAGGCAGCATTAAGAATCACTAATGAACAAATACTAAGTTTGTAAGAATCTGAGCAACTTACTTACCTGCCTTTAAAAGTCATAAAGCCTCTGTGGACTGGAGAAACCAGTGGTAGAGATAATGAGCAAGTGAATTCTAAGGGATAATATAAGGAGGTAAGTGCTATGGGGAAAAAATCAGGATGAGATTAGGAATGTCTGGTAGTGGAAGATGGAAGGGGCATAATTCTAAACAGAGTGGCCTAGGAAGGCCTCATTGAAAAGATGATTTTTAACAATAATCTGAAGCAGGTAAGGGAGTTGGTCATGGGGATACTAGGGAAGAGCATTCCAGCTGAGGGAATGGCCCATGCAAAGGCCTCAGGTGGGAGCACCTGTGGCAAGAGCCAGCAGTCCCAGCAGAAGCCTTCATCAGAGAAGACAATGTATTGACATTCACCTAGTGCTGCACAGGGGTTTCTGCAGGGGACAGTGGAAAAACCAACAACAGCTCAATAGTTGGGGACTTGATGAATCAGAGATCCTTATGGCCAAGGAGCAGCCGGAACAGTGTCTATGCAGAGCCCTGTTGTGTTCAATCACTTAAAGACACGGTGGACATGGCTTGTGAGCTTTACATAGTTCCCTACAATGACTGGGCACCAGAATCAAGCTTTAAAACCACCCCAAAAGGAATGACCAAAACTGATGCTATAATACTTCATAGGTATCAACTGCTTGGGAAAAGCTTTTAAAAACCCTTCCCAAGGGCAGCTAGGAATCAGTCTGACTTTTACATACCAGTTTATTACCAAAAGGACAAATACAGTAAGAGCCACGAATGTGAGTTGATTGCTTAAAGCAGAAACAGATAATGGAGGTCACCGTGCATAAAGAGAACAGTGGCCATGCAGCAGAAGGAGGCGGTGCCCCATAAGAGCTGGAGACCACTGGAGACCACAGGAATGCTGTGCCGGCTGCAGGGTCCCCGAAGACAGAGTATGTGCAAACGACAGGTCTTTGACTAGAGGGGACCCAAATGTAAAGCCATGTGAGGGAGAAGGTACGAGGGCAATCAGCATGGAGAAGAGCATTTACGGAAGCAGTGGTTTCCATGATCTTCTGCCGTCTGCAGAACAGGAAGTGGAAGCAAGTGTATTTTGCATGTCTTCAGAGCCCAGAACAGAACCAAGCAATGGAAGGACAGTGAGTAGGGTTTGGCTCAACCTAAGAAAGTTCATTTGAAAACTTAGAACTGTTCTGCAAACGGACAGGCTGTTTCTATTGGCCACAGCCCTCACTACATTCCTCCCGCTGGCCACTGCACCAAGAGTTTTAAATGCATTATCATTACATACACATTTAAATACATTAACTACATTATCACACTTCAGTCTCCACAACAACTCCCTGTGAGGTGCAGCCGCAGCAATACTGGGACACTATTTTTAAATATCTCAACTCCTCTTCTGGTGTTACTGCTGTTCTGTTGTTTCAGCCAAAAATCCCAGCTCAGTTCCCCATCCTCAGCCTCCTTCTGGTCCCTTCCACTCCCCTCCCAACCCCATACCCTCTCCAGCCCCTAACAGGACCTGGGAGGAAGAGCCCTCTGCAGAGGGCGGGCCTCTCCACTGTGGCAGGGGATGGGTGAGGCACTGCCATTCCGCTCACACCGGCAGCAGGAGAAATCTAAACCCTGACCACTCTGCGCAGCAGCTGCACCGAGGGGCTCCCGCAGCAGGAAGGTGCTGCAGAGTGGCAGCTCCATGGCGCCCCCATGTGGAGGGGCTGAAACTACTGCACCAACCCTGAGCACCAGAGGGACTGACTTCCACATGGTGGGAGGTTACTCTATGTGGAAGGAAATGTCCACCTCACTGATTCTCTAATCTTATGAATTCTGAAGGCTTTTTAAATAAAATGCCAATAGAAAATGTCCCCCTATCTCACTCAGTATGGCAATAAGCATACTTAGCCCTCGCTCATAAGTGAGAAACAAGACAGCTTGTTCCAGGTGGTGGCTCCTCAGGGGAAAGATGGGGTTTGAATGCAGTCACTCTGCTCTGCTTTCGGACGAGGTTCCTGAACGAGCTCCAAATTCCTTCCTTACCTCCCCCGTGTAACCATTGCAGACCCTGCCAAGTTGACGGGGCAGCTCCCTGCCTTCCTACCAGTGGTGCGTGGTCCAAGGGGGCCCCCGTCAGGTGGATATTCGGGGGCCCTTTGAAGTATCGCTTCCAGTGGGGGAGGTGACAGTTCCAAGTGCTCTGTTCTCAGTCCCCCAGAGACCACACTGCCCAGGGCCTCAGCGGACCTGCTTGGTGCTCCAACCTCAGGGGCACCTGCTACCCCATCTCATTTACTGCAAACTGGCCTAATGGTGTCAGCTAGCCCAGAATTCACCAAAGAACTCTGCCAATTGCAAATTATCATAAATAAGAAAGCAATGTGGGGTTAAATATCCAGGTCTTACAATATTTCCAGAGTAAATCGATTAAAATGAAAAGCTTCCAAAAAAAGAGAATATGGACACAAACCGTGGTGCTCTTCCATCTTCCCTTTCCCAGCAGTTTTACCTGCTGGGGGCACAGGTCACCTGGTACCCCCAGTGCTCTCCATCACCCATTATCCTGGGGCTCTCCAGGGGAGTACTGATTGACCTTCTGACTCAACTCCCTCAGACCCCACCTGGGAGGGACCAGCTTCTGCCCAGAAACTCGCCACACTTTCACACAGGGGACAGGCGGCACCAGGGCGGGTCCTGCACAGGTCCTCGGCTTTTCCTCAGAGGCTAGGGCTCCACCGAGGAGCTCAGTCCCACCGGGGCTGTGCATTTTCCAAGCCTGGTGTTTTCCACAGCCCACACCCCAGCAGATCCATTTGGCTTAGAAGCTCAAAAGCAGTTTAAACAGGAAGAAACTGGGTAACACAATCTGGCCATTAGGTATTACTAGACAATCTACAAAATGAAAATGAAATCTTTAAAAGCAAATTCTAAATTGATACAAATTGAAATAACTCAACTTACTGACATTTCATAAAAATCTCATTACATATCTAAACCCCATTTCTCTAGAGTTCCTTTCCACTGCTCTTGCTGGGGACAACAGGATAGGAGGCTTAACACCAGGGCTCTGATAAAAAATAATGTTATCACCTTACATTTGATGTCTTTAGATTTTCAAAGTACTTTCACATTTATAATTTAATACAATTCCAGGAAACAGAAAGAGCCAACATTACTATAACGGTTTCACAAATGAAGGAAGAGTTCATGAGGTCTTCACAAAGCTAGCTGAGCTCTAACCAAGCTCTTGTTTAATTTGGCAGAGGGTTCATTTTTTTTAATTAAATGTTAAGGATTACTCAAGTTGGGGGAGGGGGAGAAATGAAAAAGAGGGGTAGAGGGTGAAGAAGGCAGTCATTGGGAGAGGGGGAGATGTTCCTCCGACAGTGCCTCCTCCCCCAAGGCAGGTACATAGAACCTAGTTGGAAAACCCTGGATTATAAGCCTAAGAGATACTCAGGAGCATATCAAAGGACAAGAGTGAATCCACACTACACGTAATCTAAAGAGCTAATGTAATCTTTGGAGGTCTACTAGTCTGCTCTGCCTTTTTTTTTTAAGTATCGCTGATATACAATCTTATGATGGTTTCAAATACACAACACAGTGGTTCAACATTTACCCATATTATCAAGTCCTCACCCCGTCCACTACAGTCATGGTCTATCAACATAGTAAGATGTTACACAGTCATTAACTGTATTTCCGTGCTATACTACCAGCCCCGGGACCAGACTATATTGTGATCGCAAATTATTGTGCCCCTTAATCATCTTAACCCTCCCCACCACCCCTTCCCTTTGGTAACCACTGTTCCCTTCTTGATGTCTATGAGTCTACTTCTGCTCGGCTTTTTTAAGGAATGTTTTCTGACTAAAGAACATTACAGAAAGAAAATATTTGCTGTTGAAAGTTTATGATATCACTGGACAGATAAAAATCTCAATTTTAGTCAGAAAAACTGTATTTAAACTCATTTTTTATATTATAAATCAACATAGAAAGTCTAAAGACAGACTTTAGGATATCCTGTATTTATTTGGGGAACACAAGAAGGATAAGAGGGCACAGATGGTCCTCCCTGACACTAGACTGAGTGACAGCAAATGACTGAGCATGCAGCACTGTAAGTGTGAGCATTAGGATCAGGTGTACCTGTAACCACACCATGTAGGGTGTACACCTACACGGAGGCTATACAGAGGGAATACAGGCAAGCACAGAACACAGCAGGAAGGAAAGAAGGACGTAGAGGGCATCAGGCTGAGCCGCGCCACGCCCACGGGCAGGGTGGGTGAGTGGTCAGAAAGCTCAGCAGAGGTGCTATTTCTAAGGTGTTGCACACTGCTGAGTCCTTTCCCTGGAAGTCGGGATCCTCTGAAAATAGTGACAGGCATTGTCACTTGAGCTCCATATCAGGGAGGGAGCTTTAAAATTCAAACTCCAGGGGATGATTTCGACATGAAATCTCATTTCACCTCTTTTCCTACCAAATGTGCTTGTCACAAGTAACTCACAACCGACGTAAGCAGTTTCATTTCAGGAGCAGGCCTTACCTTCGTATCTGCCAGAAGAGTCACAGGCTTTCTGCGGCGTTGCTACGCGGAGGAATATCTGCTGCCTCCACGAGTGTCTCCGTGTCTTCACAGGGGTCGCGCTGGCGTCTCCGAGATGGTGGGCTTTGGAGTCAAAGTCCCTAAAATTACAAGACGATTTATGACTGGTGGGGAGATACAATTGTGTCTTTTAGCTTGACTTTGTTTTTTAAACACAGCACTGTATTATAAATCATCTTTGTGCAAGAAAACATAATTAGATAATCCTGGAAGTTAAATCAAGTCCACGGTAGGTCAGCACTCCTAAGGGACTGCGTTCTTACAGGATGCTTTTCACAAAATGAGCAAGAGTACGAGCCCTAATTAATTTCTACTGTAAAAGATATTAATATGCTCCACATACTAGCAGCTTCCAATCGAGCTTCTCTTGGCACCACTTCAGAAAAGACGCTGCCTGCCTAAAAGGGGCACTGGCGCCAGGGTCACAATCTCCCTTTGTCTGGGTGTGAGAATATTTTCTCAACACAGGTCTGCATGTGTATAGATCAACACAGAAAATAAAACTACACAAAACCATCAAGGCAGTAAGTATTTGCTCACTTGCTGATGCTGTTTAACATTTGTATTTTTAAAACTACAAAAAACTAAACTAAAAAAACACTACTATATTGATCAATATAAATAAATATAATGTAACCATTAATTTTCTTGCTATTCACAGGACAACTTGGGGAAGCCCTTGTAATTTATACCTGAGTGTACACCCACAACCAAGCAGTCAGGCACACATGCTGACTTATGTTTGGCAACCATATGCTCACTATTCAGAGACAGCACTCTGACTTAAAGAGCTGGTTAAGACTTTAAATAACATGTAATAAACATACCGAGTCAAAATTGGAGAACAGGTTGACTCATTTTTTTAAATGACACTCAGTATGGAAAAAGTATAAGAAAGAAGGTACAACAGACTTAGCTAAAATGACTTTTTAATGGCAAAATAGTTGCTGAAAAATCCCTGTATATCTAACAAAAATTCAACACTTCTATACAGGCTTTGATAGATCTAAATTAAACCCTACCTTTTTGTCCTCATAAAGTCAGAGGTGTTATTTTCATCTACAGGAGCCAGAAATTTTAGAAAATTTGGCACAGAGGAAGAAGAATGAAGTTTTTTCCGCAGGGCATTACGGTAGGAGATGCTGAGAGTTTGGTTGAAAAAAAGAGTTTAGGATAAAGAAATACAAACACAAAAGTATAAAACATAAGCTTCAAAATAAAAGGAACATTGTAGTTCTAATGCTAGGAAAATTAAACCAGGTAATAAAATAAAAATAGTTTGCAAATGAGATTTAACTTTTGTTTTCAGTTCAAAAAAGTTCTGTTTTGAGTGAATAGAATCAATTTAAAAACATCAGTGCATTTAGTCACGCAACAGGCATAAGTTTTAGAGGTCTACTGTGCAACACTGTGCCCACGTTCGACAATACTGTGTTGTGCACGTAAAAAAAAATGTGTTAAGAGGGTAGATCTCATGTTAAGCATTCGGACCAGAAAATAAAAACAAAACAACAACAAAAAAATCAGTCCATCTTCCAAAATGACTCTTCCTTACAAACTGAAAAAAATAATTTTCCTAAATTAATGTGGGAGCTTCTGACTTGGCACAAACTGCAGTGTGTTTAATCAAATGCAGCTGTTAACCTGTGCTTGCACACCAGCGTACACTGTGGAAGGGGGGCGTGAAAGCAGCTGGCCCTCAAGACCTGTTTTCATAATCATTTGAGAAAAATTCATCCATAATACAATTAAGCCAGTTCAAATGATAGACTGAAAATACTAAAACCAAACACACACACACAGAGGTGGTGGCCCCAGGTTCCTTGCAATGGACTCTCCCTCCAGTCAGCGCACCCGCTCTGAGGGAATGTCCCAGGAAGACAGACGACATTGAACTTGCCATGCGAGTGTGCTCACCTCTTTGGCACAGCATTCCCACTTTGTTCTCCACTTGAGTTATGTTTTAGGTACTTAAAAAAATTTGGCGAGGAGGCGGAGGGGTTAAGACGAGGTGGAAGAGCAGAAGCTGAAGACTGACCTGAGCAACTGTTAGCCTCGCCAACAGGTGGATGATTCACACTAAATAGCAATTAGAGAGAAAGCACCGGGCATTAGCGGGGAGGGGGTGGCGGAGGTGTGAGGACACAGGGGAGAGGGGGCAGACCGCTGGCCTCCTGTTTCTTAAGCACCAGCTGTCACAGGTAGGGGGCTGCTAGCCACTTCTCTTCTGCATCCCATCTGTATCACTAGCAAAGGTTCTTTTCAGTAAAAAAAGAGTATTGTAAAAGGTCATTCTTGATCATTTCCCACATGTCTGTGCACCCAATGGTACCTTTTCCTCTCTTCCCTTTTTAGGAACTGACAGGAAAAATTGTTTTAAACCTTAAAACAAAAGCAAAGGAAAACAAAACAAAGTCCAGAGTTTTTAAATACACCTCTCTTTAAAATGAACAATAACCTGTCCTGAATCTCAATGTCTCATTTCCTGCGGATAAATGAGAAAAGAGTTCATAAGGGGGACAGAAAGCATAATAGGCATGTTGGAGAGAGCAGAGGGAGGCGGGCATTTCTCTGCCCCTCATCACCTGTGTCAGGCATGATCCCTAAGGAGGCTGTGCTCTTAGGTGAGAAGGTAAATACACTGTCAGGACTACTACTTTGCTGCCTCTGGTTTGTGTGAAGCAGCAGGTTTAGCAAGACAACTAGCAGTCTTCAGACAAGAATGTTCCCATTATTACTAGAAATGCTAGAAATAGAGGGGTGAGAACATGGCAGAGAGGCAGAAGTCGTGCAAACAGGCTTTTAAGAAACATGACAAGAACCCCACAAAGCCTCAAACTGTGCTTGTCTCTAAAATGTCATATTAATTAAATATTAGCTTCTGAAGTATGTCCTGCCTTGGGGTCACAGTTATCCAGCTGAATTCCAAAGGGCCACCGCAACTATTTTCAGTGGCTGACTGAACACAAAGCTGAGAGGCTCTACCTTGTCATTCGAGGATTGTTGACACTTGCCACTTCTCCACTTGAAACATTTCAAACATCTCTATACAGACGCTCTGTTATCGTGCATGACCTGCACGGACGTATATCCTGTGGCTTCTGTTGTGGCCAGTCGGAGGAAGGAAATGACTGTGAAATGACCCTAACTTCATATTTATAAAGTGATGGACTTCGAGAGATTTTTTCAAGTTATTTTTAAGGACAACTGTGTCCATTTATGGTCTCTGACACTTAGGGTCAAATTAACTGCCAAGGGAACCCAGAAGGCACCAGAACTGCTGCTGCTATATTGCTTACTCATCTCCACAGCCAGGAAATTCAAACTGCTCATTGGAACTCAATTATTTGAATCAGTGAATCTTGTTAGAAGAATCTAAGATTCTCACAGTGAAGAGAGTTTAGAAAATACCTATCTATTCCAACTTTGTCACAGAGAAGCAAATCTGCCCAGAGCCACCACCAGTTCAAGACAGAGCACTCAAGTGGTCCCTCACGCTCTGCTGGTCCTGTCACTGCATCTCAGCCCCACCGCAGGAACGTTCCAGGTTCTCAGGCGAGCGGACTCACCTGCTCACGACTTTTCCCCAAAGCCAGCAGCTAAGTTCCAATATCAACACTGTCTGTATTTGAGGAGTGAGCATTATACATTTTAAGGGCCATTTCTGCTCAGTTTTACCTGCTTCTTCATAATACTTGTCCTTGTTCCTTGGGCAAGTAACAAGTGTCTCACATCTATGTACTTCCTAAGGAAGGGTGGCCAGAGGAACAGGACATGCCTTCAAGTTTTTGGTTCTTAAGCCAAAAGTAGAACCTGACTCAGGTTCTTCTTTTACCCAGTAAACATACTTGGGATGCACATACCTGGTTACTACTAACAATTATGCCCCCACTATTTATACAGGTTTACATTTTAAACAAATCTTACTTTCGTTCATGAGGCGTCTCTGTGCTCACTGAGTGATACCTCATAAGTTTCCTTTGAGAGACCCCAGGAGACTTCTGAGGCGGTTCTGGAGGTTGCTGGCACTCCAGGGGCACGTGACTCAGGGTGTTTGCACGCCGTCTGAAGCCCTGCTGGGGTGGGAGAAGGGCAGGCTCTTCTGCAGGATGGCTCTCCACGTCACTGGACAGGTCATCCGAAGAGCTGAGGAGCCGCAAAGAGCTCTCAGAGGCAGGCAAGGCCTCCTTTTCACACACAGATGGCTCCTGGCAGCAGACAGATTGACAGCAGATCAGACATACCTCAGGGAAGTCGTGGGCTTTACAGTCTCTAATCCCAGTAGCATAAGAACATTTCAGTATGGTACATCTTCTGATTATTATGCCATCTAGAGGCCACCAAAAAAACAGGTGAAGGCCCATTAAACGCCTGTCTCAGACCAAATGCTAGTTTGCTGGACAAATGGAAAAACTGCCAAAATGCAAGTGTGAAGGGCACAGCTGTTTCAAGAAAAGCCATAAATAGTTCCCTCTCTCTAGATAACAGAACCCTTTACTTCTACTTGTGAGAAATACAGAGTATTGTATAACTTGTGTGCACTGCTTAAACAAATCAAGTTCTTCTGCCAAGTGTGTTCATACATGTTATACCCACATTTTAAGGCTCTCTCTGAATTGGATCCAATGTTGAAATTTAACTTGTAATATTGAGGTTAAAAACTACATCCCATATTATTCTTAGAATGTGGAAGATCTCTCTAGCACTTATTGTCATGATTTGGAGCAATCACTGAACTTCTTCCTGCACCTCCATTTCATCATCTGTGAAAGGGTATAATGTAAATTTCTCACACTGGGTTTTAAGAATTAAACAAGATAACACAACTAAAAGTACTTTGCTCACTATAAAATGATGTACAAATAAAAGTTATTGTTTTATTAGGCACTCAGACAAATCTACTGAGTGGGTACTCAAATATATGAGAATCATGACAATAATAATGTATTCTTTCAAGATGCTTGCTTCTTCAAAGCAATGAACAGTCCTACTCATGCAAACCTATGCATAGCACTGGACCCCGGACATGGTGAGTAGCCAATAATTTTTCTCAAATCAAAAAATATAAAATAAGAGGAAGCATACCAGCTTTCTCCTACTGAAATTGCTAGAAGGGGTAAATAAACCACCATGTAAAGAGAAAAGAAATGAATGCATATAATGATGGATTGGAAAAGCTAAATTGTTTCATATGATACACAGTTGAATGCCTTTTGGTTGACAGGTGTTAAGAAAGATTTTTTAAATTAAATTTACGTTTATTGAAGGGAGACGTTACATACGTTTAATTCTGGGGGAACTGGATAGGAAATGCTTAATTCCCAACATACTATGAAATGTTAACATAATTGAAATTTTTCATTCTTCACGACTCTACAGTTCCAAAGATTCTTCTAATTTAAAAATTCTAAATTTTGTCTAACACATCAAGCAAACAGGCTCCATTATGCAAACCTGTTCATCTCAATTCTTATTAATATCACCCCAAATTATGTGAAAGGGCTAACCCTTAGCTTAATCTCACACCTGAAAGGGAGACTTGGACATTTGGCTTTTTGGCAACTCTGAGATGATCAGTTTATTGGAGGAGATCAAAATACATAAAACATTGTATCTTTACATCTTTTCTGTTCTTGACTTTTTTACCATTTCTTTACTTGAATAAGTAACAAGTGTCTCTAACATCTATATATTTCCCAAGGGAGGAAAGCAGAGGAGCAACATGACATGCCCTCAAGTTTCTGGTTCTTAAGCCAAGAGTAGAACCTGACTTGTGTTTCTCTTTCACTCAGTTAAGCATACCTGGGATGCACATACCTGGCTCTATGGATAGGAGATAAGCAAGACCCATGAGCCTAAAAATTTAACTTACGTGTGTTTTCGAGAATAAAAAGCAATAGGACCTATTGGAAAGTCACTTGAGTGACATGAAATTCTTCATAGCATCTTTATTAGCACTTATCTCTCTGGAATGCCTTCTTCCCTATCCATTTCAGCAGGTATAATTCCTACACTTGAAGATTTGATTCAAAGACATCACCACAACACTCCCAAGCTTTCATTCCATTGATCAAAAATATCCTTCCCTTTGCTCCTTGTAACCACTAAGTTACCATTGTCTCTTACTTGAACTTGTCAGGGATCCCACCATACTCTACTTGATGCCAGTGTTATTTAAGTGTCTGTCATCTTGCTCCTGCCAGATTAAGGTCCTGTCAGGCAGGGGCTCTGTCCTATTCATCTGTCTACAGCAGGTAAACCATAACATTTCCAAACTTGAAATGACCTGCATGCTAGAATCAGCATGTAGTAGATGGAGGGCAGATGACGCCACTTTTCACTAGACTTTTAACTTAGGAAATCATATTCAGAAGACTGGTGTCTAAGGCCTTGTTCCCCAAAGTGGACCTAGAGACCAGGGGCATCAACACAAGGAGCTTGTCAGAAATTCCCCATTTCAGGCCTCATGGGAGGCCCACTGCATCAGCATTTGCATTTTAACCAGAACCCCATTAACGATGTACCTCAGAATTGGAAAGCACTCTTCTAAAGCAGTGTTTCTCAAACTGCAGACTATAACATATCATTAGTAATAAGTGGTATCGATTCAGTGGTCTGCCATGGATGTGCTAACAATAACACTGAAAAACACCAGTGCATATTGTATGTTGTTTACAGTAAATATTGTTTTTTGGAATTTTAAGTGTGTGAGTGTGTATGTATGTATGTTTGTGAACCATTTCACAGTGTTAAATATGCTTCTTACTGTTGGCTACAGTCTAAAAACTTTGAAAGCTACATGCCCAGAAGGGAGCTCAGAAGAGCTTAAAATTCCTGTGCGCAGGCGCTGGCCGCCACAGAACTCCCCCTCTTATGCATCTGAGGGCACTCGAGTAGAAGGAAAGCTGACTTTCCCAGCACAAACTGGAAATTCACTTTTTAGTTGTTAAAAAGCTGAATTGACCAAGTTTAAACATGCTTAAATGACTAGAAAGCAAGAAACTACAAGGACATAGACACAGGTTTGCTGCCAGAGAACCACTGGCTTGTTCATTATCACAAAGCACTGTCTGGTGGCAGATATAAGGGGTGAAGCTTAGTTGCTTATTTATAAAATCAGTAATGTTTAATTATAATCATAGAGCCAGCCAGAGGACAAAGTAAGTTTCAGGAATTTAAGTTACTTACTTCTTGGAACCCACTTTTGAGGTTTTCCCAATTACTTTTAATACTAGAAAGTCTACTTGGGGAAGAAATTAATTGGTTGCTTGGTGATAAATCAGATAATAGTGGTCTAAAATTGTGATCTTGTTTCTTTGCTTATGGAATGGCCACCTGCTTTGTTACATAAAACTTTTACGTTATAGTCAAACTGCAAAGACCCTCCACCTGCACCAATAAGTCTGGAAGCATCAAACTTTTCATGATTGGAGATAGCAGGTTTCCTTTGTTCCTTTTGCAGGCTCCATAGATAGGAGATAAGCAAGACCCATTAGCTAGTTTCTTCAGGTTATCATATAAAGAGAAATGTGCTTACTTTGCTGGTGTTACTGAATGTGCTAGACATGGAGCTGTCCAGATCCAGACTGGCAGAATGTTCTGGCAGGCCTCTGGCTTTATTACCCTACATAAAGAAATGCATTTAAGTTAGGACTTGTGAAGCTTTTGCAAAGACATCAGCTAGCAGCAGCTTGGTCTATTTAAACAAGTTCAGGAAAAACACATCTACTGAGAAATGCTGCTCAGCACAAATGTACATTAAGATAATCGACATTTGCTGGGGCTTTTGGCTGTTTTTTTTTTTTTAATAACACACCAACCTAAATGTTCCAAAACACCTTGTGGATTTGTCACATGACAGGGGTGATAGGCAGGACCAGGAGACAATGCATCTACGAAGAAAAGCAAGTGCTAAAAAGTGAGCATCCTCCGCTCTCCCCTGAGCCACAGCTCATCACAGCCACCAGATTGTACAACACTAAAATGACTTTCTATCAATTTGGGAGCTCTCAAGGATAGCCACTCCCAACCCTGGTTTTGTTAATGGTCCATTTTTAATTATCTAAGGATGCTGCAAAATTCTCAGAAACACTGTCAGACAAAATTAAATTTAACTTTCTTTAAAAAAATTTCAAATGGAGTGTGTCATGAAATCAAAAAGAACTAGAACATGCAAGCTCCAGAAAGGTGTAAAGCTTTGAAAGGAAATCAAACTTTGATTTCTTACAAGTGTCATAAGGGGTAGTATGCCCATTGGGGGGGGGAGGGGGGAAGCACACAGCCAATAATTTTCTTAAAGAACTCCCAGATTGATGTGTATGTGTACTCTATTCTTCCTAGAACAGCAATCTGCAGACTTTTTATGTAAATGACCAGATAATAAACCTCTTATGATTTGAGCCAGATAACTGTGGCAGCTACTCAACATTGCACAGAAGTAGCCTTAGAAGACAGGCAAATGAATGGATGTGACTGTGTTTTAATAAAATTTTATTTACAAAACAGGAAGTGAGTGGTATCTGGCCCAAAGTGCATAGCTTGCTGACCCTGCTATCGAGAGTTCCAGGTAGGTAAGAGAAGCAGCTACCTAACAACTAGTTTTTTCAAGTGGAATCTAGTGAGAATGGAACCCACACCTTAGCCTAAATAAACCATGCTCTTTATAGGCACTAATCAACAAATAACATTCTTTTGGAAGAGAAAGAAATTCCAGGGATATAATACAAAAGAGTAGAGATTTTTTTTTAACCCAGGCCAAGTTAAAAACTGAATTTAAAGTGAAGATAACATTCCTCTAAGACTGAGAAGACATAAGATTTTACCCTTATATACCTCATGATGAACACTCATGGAATAAAAGCAGAATGGAATCTCACATTCTTTCAAAAAGTGGTTTAGCTGAAATCAGGGGAAAGGCTACTTACCCGTGACCAAATGCTCTCCAAGGACTCCGTTAAAGATCTCTTCGCTTTGTTTTTCAGCATGTCTAGCCTAAATCGAGTGGCACTAGGTGGTAATTCACTTCCAATATTCTCTGCTGCAATGTGAGAGGTCTAAAAAAGTGAAACAATGAAAAGTCACTTAGAGCTCCCTCCCCTTTTAAAGGAATGAAAAGTCTCTAGGATGCATCTTTTGACCCCAAGCCATTATTCTGTCTGTGACCTCATCTTCTCTTCTACTTGGAGACATGACTGAAAATCCAAGAAGTAATTTTGCCTCAAAGAGTTGATGTGACTACTCCAAATGAAATGAGAGAATATACTTGGAAACCAATCAGTTAAGAAAGCCGTTCAGAGCTTGGGCCCTGCAGTCAGATCAGAAATCTGTCATCCACTAACTGGCCTTGTGCAAGCTGCTTTCTCTGAGCCTTAATTTCCTCTTCCGTAAATTGAGACCAACCTCAAGATCTAATCATAACACTGTAAGGTGAGATTAAAACAAGTAGAGCACATAAAACATTGAGCAGCTTCTGGTACAAAAGCACCTATTAATAGCTTTTCAAAGTAAGTAAGTTACCTTTTGGGGCATTTCTGGGGATGAGACAAACGTAGCAACTGAAGACGCCATTCTGTCTACCTACACTAATCCCTCCATTCCTTGTGGTAGTTTCTGTCTTCTCTACTTTCTCCTCTCTCCCACCTCTGGTTTCCATCATCCCTTTTATTCTCCTCTGTTACCAAGCTTTTCTCCCTTAACTGACTACAATAGGAAACTGATGATATGATGGAGTTTGTTTGCCCACAACAAAATGAAGTTTAATATTACTTATTAACAAAGAGGTACATTTGGAAAAAAGGAAAAAGGACTACAGAAAACCCCTACATTAAATCACTTCTTATCTCCATGGATTCTTACCTGATTGTCTCTTGCGAGACAGTGATTTTGTTAGGAAAGACTCACAAGCAGATCCTCCATTACTGTAAAAGCACTCTTCTTTGCTGTTACACATTACAGGAAGTGTGCAGACTAATACAACAAATAAACAAATGCATTGGTACCACCACCAACCCAGCTGTGGCCAAGTTCTCATTTTGCAGGGCTTGAGAACAGTGAGGAGCACGGGCTTGGAGCTCAGTGCCCAGAGGAGAGGCATCTTTGCAGCTCCCAAGCTATGTGGCCGTGGGCAGCTTGACCTGCTGCCTCTCAGTTCTTCACTTTCCTCACAGAGCATTTAGGGATCTAAATGAAGTAACACACATTAAAGTGCTTAGAATATACCTGACACTCAGTAAGTATCCACTATCATGATTTTAGCTACTCTGCTTTCTGCCTTTAATAGGAAACATTACAGCATCTTTGAAGCCTCCTAGAACCACTTTCCTCCTTCCATCTGCAGAAATAACCCTTCTCCGGAATTTGTTGTTTATCATATCAGCTCATGTTTTGTACTTTTGCATATATGTATGTAGCCATAAGACATGTTGGTTTACATGTGGTTGAAACTTCAAATGAATGTATCATCCTGAATATATCTTTCTGAATTAGCTTTTTTCTTTCAACGTTTTGAGATTCATGTTGATAAATGTTCTTTGATTCAGTCACTTTAATCACAGTATAGTATTTCACTGTATGATTATAACACAATTTATTGATGTTCCTGTTGTTAAACAATGATTACCTTTCTTTGCTTTTACCAAAAAGACTGCACTGCCCTCTCTTAAGCATGGCTCTGTATCACACGTGTGAAAAGAAATATGCGTGCTAGGTCACTGGGCTGTGCCTCTACAGCTGTACCAGAAACTGTCGCATTTCTCTCCCCTAAATGGTACCAATCCACATGCCCAGTATCAGTACATGAGTTCAACCATTACATGCTATTGTTAGTTTTTAGTTTCTGCCAATCTGATGTGTATATAGTCTTAATTTGTCTTCCCCGATTCTTATACAATTAAGCATTTTTAATTTTATTCAGTTATTTATTCAGTTATCTTCTGTAGAATAATGAATTCCTAATACACAAATGAATGCTATACAGTTTTCAAGGCATAAAAGAGAAAGAAAAAGTTCTGGTAAGAGCTACATTCGGCTTGGTCAAGTCTTCCACAGAGTTTTATTTCTATGAGAATTAGAATGTGCATTAAATGACTATTGGCTTAGAAATCCCTCCAAACCATCACTTATCTTTGTGTTTTCACACAGCACACAGAGCATACTCTGGAAACTGCCTTCCTGCCTGCTGCAGAATGAGTGAATGAGTAATGGTCGCCTGGGAGGCCCATAGGAAACAGGCCTGCAGACTCACACAACCAATATTGACTAAGTGCCTGCCAACGTTACACACCATGGGGAGGTGCCTTCCAAGTTGCGACGTGCCCTGTGCAATCATTTACCAAGAGTAAGAGCCTGTCCAGACTTGAGGCAGCCTCCAGAGCAAAGGGAATGGTCCACAAAGGGCCCTCAGGGGCCTGCCTTTGACTCAACGCCAGTTCACTCACAAAGAAGTGGTGGACTCGCATTCAAACTCATAACATAAGTTTTCATAAAACAGAGGCATTTTGAATTGTTGTTTTGCTATGTAAAGAAAATACTGGCTAAAAGACTAATAGTAATGGTAGATTCTATTAGACAGAACAACAACCTGTTATCTTTTTCTGTTTTTTTTACATAAGGCCATGAGACTCTCTCTACTTTTAATCCAAGGGCTTTTCCTCTGCTCTCCTCTACCAGCTAATGATTTTTTATATGCATAATTAAAATAACTTGAAAATAATTCTTGCTTAGAAAAAAATTCATGTTTTGAAAATAACACGTTTCTTGTTTACTTTAAAATAAGTATCTAGACGTCTCTCCTTTGTAGATGCTGCTGGTTGTTACGTTTCCCATTTGGGGCTCCAGACTGAACTGCACTGCAGTGTGGTATGCCTCATGAGAGACAGGCGAACTCTGAGCAGGAAAGTTTGGAGACAGGTTTTAAATTCTGATGCTGCACTGAAGTTCTCAGTTGGGAACCACAATCTTGTGGTGTCACAATGTACCTACAAGCAGCCTTACCCATAACTAGCACCTGGAAGTAGCTTAGGTGTCCGTCAAAAGGAGAATGAGGAAAAGCTATGGTACTGACACAATGGAACAAAAAGGAACAAAGCACTGACACATGCAACAACGTGGATGAATCTCAAAAATATTTTGCTAAGCAAAAGAAGCTAGAACTAAAAGGGTACATACGCTATGATTCTATTTATTAAAAGTCCTAGAACAGGCAAAACTAATCTATGGTGAAACAAATCAAAACAGTGGTTGCCTAGGGGAATGGGGTACTTTCTGACATGACAGAGGATGCTCTCTATATTAACAGTGGTTGGGGCCACCTGACTATATGATGTCCTCAAAACTCAACAAATGTACCCTCAAGATTTGGGCAACTCACAATTTATAAACTTTATCTCCAAAACATTGCAAGCAAATACTGAATCCCAGTTATTGATATGCATGCTGAACTGTTTAGGGACAGAGAAAGCTGATATTAGAAACTTACTTTGAAAACATCAAAAACATGATGAAATTAACAGATGGAGAGACATATGAGAAAGCAAATATAATAAAATGTCAAAAATGAATTCAAAAAGAATATGGATGGTGGATATATGAATGCTCATTGTGTAATTCTTTCAAGCTTTCTGTGTGACTGAAATTTTTCAAAATAAGAAATCAGGGAAAAAGACAAACTTAGCTACTAGAAAAGGGACCCCAGTATAATAATGAGTAATTGAATAACATTCAATTGTGCTAGTTCAGCTTCTCAAAAGCATAATGGTTAAGATAATGTCCTTGGACTCATACATATTGGCTCCACCACTCCCTAACTAACTGCATGACCTCTGTTCCCCATGTTCTTGTCTTTAATATCAGTATTATGCTATCTACCTCAAAAAGTCATAGAAGAAATGGAATAATTCATGTGAAGAATTACAACTGTTTCTGGTATATGGCAAACATTCAATGAACAGTTGATTTACTACTAAGTTTTGCACCAACTCTGTGAATACAAGTAGAAATGGTATGTCCATTGACTAAAACATGTCACCCTTTAACTTTACCAAAGGTATTTGCCCAAAGTGATTCCTTTCCCATAAGATCAAAGGATTCATTCATTTTCTATATTATGAAAATGATTCCCCTGACAGCTATCCAATACTGTCATTTCAATCCTTGAGAAGCAGGGATGGTGTCACCTACTAGATCTGGGAAGCACAGCCCTGAGTCTGTGCTCATTGTTTTCTGTCCACTTTTGAAGGCCAGTGGCCAAAGAAGTTCACTGCTAAAGCCATGGTTCTACCTCTCTCTAGATAAAATCGTAACACATATTCAAAGGCTATAGGATTTTTTAGGTGCAACAAGAAAGTGATGAAATCCATGTGGCTAAACCATTTGGTAGCAGAAAACAAGAGCAGGAATCTACTGATGAATGGCAAAGCTTCAGCTGATCATTTATAAAGTGGCTGCTATTCTGAAAAGCCTGATTCTAAGAGCTCAAGAGAGTGTCCAGCCTGGAGAATACCCAACCACATCTGGGGACCAGGGCAACTTCTTTACAGGCACAACATGAGCCTCCTGGGTAACAGAATGTTTAGAAACTTCTAGTGAAAGTGCTGCCCAGACACTTGTTCCACATTGTGAGGCTTGTTCTCTTTTACATTAAATTCTCTGATGTTTTGAAATGAAAAAAGAAAAAAGAAAGCATAAAATGTGTTTCTCCATTGAACTAAACTATGTCCAAATCATAAAGATACTACCGTGTTCCATTAAAAATTAGTATGTACTAGGTCAAATCTTTCCATCCACCATAAATGCTTCATTCCCTTCTGGCAGTTATAAATTATTTCAAAATTATTGAAGTTAGGGAAAAAACAGGGAAAAACTGTGGATGGCACAAAAGGAAAAAAGAAAACAAGAATGAAACTGAGAAAAGTAAACTAGAGAATTAACTGGACACAGACCGGGTGGCCCATCCGAAAGTGAACAGGAAAAGCACAAAACTCCCACACCATCTTCAGGGTTCAGGCTGGGAAGGGTGGACTGTCAACACGCAAAGACCAAAAACACAGGCAATGTTCTGCTGTCACGGTCATTGTTAAGGGACCTGAGAGTTGACCAATGAGATTAAAAACATTATTGAACATTGAACTGGGCTCTAAGAGTTCAGGAACGGCACATGATTGCCAAAGCCAATTGGAAAGTGGAAATCAAATGGGGAGAGTTGCTATGTGTACATCCAAGCAAAACTGCATCTTGGTTAGGTTACCAGAAAAGCAGAGGCTATTTATAGGGAGGAGAGCAAGACAGCACACAACTGAGCATCAAAGTGCCTTGAGAATAAGCAGTCATTAAGTATTTTTAAAACAGACAATATACTTCTGGAAAATTAAGGATTTTTTTGACACCCGTTACTGGTCTTTTCCTCTCAATTTTCTGGCCTACAAGTAACTGAAACAAATATAAAATACATGTATTGAAGCTATAATGATTACTATGAATTGACTTATACAATCCCAAAGACATAGGAGAATAACCCACAGCACTGTGTGTACCAAGTCCCAAATCAAGGCTCTGAAAAGACAGAGACCTGCAGGCAGCCCCAGCTTCTGGCACAGCATCCCTCAAACAGAAAAGCTAAAGCTAAACAGAGCTTGTGGACAAGCAGAGGATGGCAGGCAGGCTCCATATGTCCATCAAGCAAAATAGAATTAATAAGTTCTGTATCTGAATAACACAGACCAGGCTCTCTAATGTATCTGACTCATCAGCAGTGCTACATTACACTCACACAGCATTTATATTACAAAGAACTTGCAGGCACTTTCTGAAATTCTGAAGGCAGCTATATAATGTCATTCCCATGTTACCAAGGAGAAAGATGAGGTGACAGGGACTGGCTCTCCACAGGTCTAGCAGCTTGGCGTGGCAATATCTACTCCTAACTTCATTCTTGGTGATCTACACCAGTCCTCTTGTCAGAGCAACCACTATAATGGAGACACAAACTCCTCTCATCTTCTCCAAGCACAATCTAAATATTCCCAAATTTTCCCTATATGTATAACAAATGAAGATAAGATACAGGAAGAGAACTTTCAGAGCTTCAGAAAATCCTCGAGACTGTGTTTTACATGGTGTCTTGGTAAAATTGTAAGGAGAAAAATGCCATACCTGCTTTATCTCCCCAGTGTGGATGTGACCTTTTTGCTTCTCTTCGTATAAACATCTTAGGAAGGAAATAATCAATTCATTCTCTCGCTGTTCATTTCTTGGTCTCAATTTCTTTAAAAAAAAAAAAAAAAGGAATAAATTACACTTGTTTTGAATTGTCAACAAAACTGTTTAACCATTCCTTTGGAAACGCTAACTTCCATCCATCAACTAGTGCTTTTACCAAGTCTTCTCACTAGGGGGCACCAGTGATCCAAAAAGTGGAGGTAATTTTGAAAAAGGAACAGACAATGGAACCAACCAGTGGGTCAGATTCAGCTTTTGACCTTTGATGTCCTTATACCTAAAATAACTATTTCACATCATTCAGAGGCATAGCCAGAATATTTAATAAATAAATAGTCTTGAAAAGAGACGAAAAGAACAAAATCTGTATAAACATCCAGAGGTCAAGAGCCGTAACAGCTACACATTTATAAACTCTAATGATTAAGGCACTAGAAAAGAAAATAGCAACTGGTCCCAGGGTCATGGTCCCACATGTCAAATATGTTCATCATGAAGCACCTTCTGGAAGCCCCACAGGCCATGCAATTGCCTACAAAATTTCAAGGCATAGACTCAATTTCTTTCCCCCTCTCTCTTTTAAAAAAACAATTCTCTCTACATCTTTTCTTTTGCAGGCAGGATAGTGGCAAAGCACATTGGACTAGCAGTCAGGACACATGGGTTCTACATACTATCTACATGTGGGACTAAAGGCAAGCAGTAAAATCTTAGATTTCTCAACCGTTCAAATGAAGATTATGTGTGACATAAACTCCAAGTTCTCCTCTAGCTCCCAAATTCTTTAGATTTGAAATATTAGAGTTCATTTTTATAAGACCACCTAACTTAAAGTACTTTTTTCTCCAAATATAAAGAAAACAAAACTGGATTACTCTGGAGATGTACAAAGCTGCTAGTCTATAACTTTGGAAATATATATTTTTTTATAATGACAATTACCCATTGTTCTGCACTGCCCTTTAAAACAAAGTCAGGGTATAATAAATGGATTAACTATACAAGCAGCTGAGTGTGGGTCAGTGCCACTCTTGGCAACCTCCTTCCCCAGCTAACTAGGGAACAACAGTTTTACCCTTCCTGTTACAGGCCTTCAAAGCAAAGGTAACACTAACCCAGACCTTCTGTCATGCCCTTTCTTAAAGAAAAAGATCATTTTTAATAGTAAGTTTTTCCTGTTACTCAAGGAAAAAACAGCAAATGATCAGAATGGGTTGTTTTCCTTGAGGACTTCCTGTTCTTTCAAATTTTAGTTCTAAGGATTAAGTATTTTAGAGACTAGAACAGATGTTCTCAATCTGGATTCCAAGCCATGAACCTTAATGTTATAAAATTTTACATTTTATGCAACAAGTGGATTTTTCCAGAGAAAGTTCCCATCAGATCTTTGAAAAAAGAAAGTGGAACTCAGCCCTAAAGAGAGAAGAGCAGCCAAGACATGAAAAGACATGGAGGAAGCTTAAATACATATTGTGAAGTGAAGAAGCAATCTAAAAAGGCTACATACTGTATGACTCCAACTATACAACATTCTGAAAAAGGCAAAACTATGGGAAGGTGGTTGCCTGGGGTTCAGAGGATAGGGGAGGAATGAGCAGGTGACGCATAAAGGATTTTTAGGGCAGTGTAACAATTCTGTATGATACTACAGTGGTGGATACATGCCACTATACATTTTTCAGAACCCATAGGTTGTACCACACCAAGAGTAAACCCTGATGTATACTATGGACTTTAGTTAATAAGAATGTATCAGTATTGGTTCATCAATGGCAACAAACGCACCATACTAAGTCAAGACGTCAATAATAGGAGAAAGTGGTGTGGAGGTGGGAGGGGAGGGGCGGTGAGGATGATGGCATGAGAGATTATGTGGAAACTCTCAGCACTTTCCACAGACCTTTTTCTGTAAAACTGAAACTCCTCTGAAAAATAAAGGCTATTTTTTTAAAAAGTTCAGCAAAAAGGAACAGGCAGGAATTATGGGAGGCCTCTGAGCAGGCGTTCAAGAGTTGAGCCATTTTTTTCTCTTACATCTTTAATTAAACATGTGGGCTACTCTCACAAAACAATGTATTTTTCTTAGAGAAATTCTTCATGATAACATATTTCAAAATATCAGATGAAGAGAATTCAGACTTGCACTTTCTTTGCCAGCCCCGCCTTGGCTTGAGAGCAGTTCTCACACTGGGGAGGACCGCCCTGGGTCCAGCACGCCCAGCCAGCAGCAGAGCACCCTGAGATGACAGTGAGACCCCTCGAGTCACCATCACATAAGACCAGGCAGCGAGGTTTGAAAATTATACCTCTAAAAACAGGCCATAAATGAAAAAGTGGCTTTGCAGTGTCATGAGTCCTCTTATAGAGAGAAGGGCCGAAGGGCCACATCCCCAGCTGGCACTGGGTCCCCTCTCAGAGATCTCAAAGCCGGCTTGTCGGAGGCAGTGCTGATCTCCAGCGTCACCTGCACAGTAACTTCTCATCTCTTTTTCTTTAGGGTTCTGTTTGGGTTCCACTTCTTCTTTCATTAAACATTTATAAAAACATTGATTATGCTTTAATAACTAACTATTTAAGTAATCATGTACCACTAATTTCAACAGAATTTACATTCATCTTGTGAAAATCTGCCCATAAGTTCTTTGGAAACAAATTATTCTCCAGGAACGACTGACTACAAAGGAAAATACTAACCATTCTATTTATAAAAGGACTTAGGATATGGCAAAGCCACCCTTTTCTTTATGATCTTTTTAAATGTATGATTTCCAAATCCATTAGCAGGCACTGGTACCTAAACAGAAACCAGTAACTTGGTTTACAAGATGTTTTATAAAAACCAAGAATGGTCAGTGAAGAAATAATTCAACGAGACTATCAGCAAGCCAAGAGATGAGGAGATCCACTTCAGCACAGAGCCATTCAAGGGGGAGCCTCGCTGAGAGGGATGGGGCAGAGGGCGAGATGGCCTTTCCAACCCAGCGACTTCCCTCTGGGCTTTGGACAACCAAAAAATCACAGAGCCTTCTAGAGCAACACCTAGAGGCTCCAGGATCCTAACTGAATATGCACTTTTTATTCAAACCTGTGTCACCACTTTTCTCTAAAGTCTTTTTGCCATAATGTATTGGGTGTCTAAAAATTCACAGGTCAAAGAGAATCTCAGAATCACACCCATTAGGAACTTCTCATTGCTGAAGAATATTTTGTGTATTACCTATCCTGATTCATCACTGTTTAGGGAAAAGCTACATAGTGTTGTGTAATATAAAAAAGAAAACTCCTATCAGAGGAACGGGCATCTTCTGTGCTTACTGGAAAGATGCTCCCCAAAGCAGCCTGATCGCTCTGGAACAGCAAGTGGGCCAGCGGCAGAGAAAAAGGCCCCGCTTCCACCGCAAAGGTCTCACCCAGCAGAAGCACACTGTCCATTTATGAATTCCAAGTATTTTAAATTTGCCTGAAAGTACTGTGTACTTAGAACTCTAAAGATTCTTTAAGAAAAAACAAAGTAGTGTGTCTGAAGTTGGTTCAGAAGAAAGAAAATTTAAACTGGAAATTGTGAAAATTACATTCTTTTTGTGAAATTTAAAAATCTTATGCTTTCTACAAACATATGCCAATCCTACTGCGGAAGGGGAACAAGGGATTAAGAGAACTGTAACATGTGAGTCAGAAGAAAAAAAACAATCCTTTAATTTTTCATACTAGAAGTAAACAGATCCTGGGCCCTGTCTGGAGAGTCCTCCCAACAAGGAGGGAGGGAGCTTAAACCCACAGTTGGAGCCTTCTTGGCTTGTTTAATGACTCCTCCACTCGCAGGAGCACTGCCACTCTCCTCTACCCGAATCAGAAGATATTTATTCTTTGTTTTGATGTGCTCTCTTCCCTAGAATAGTGCCACAAAACCTAAGAAAATGGCCTTCCGCTAAAGCAGACATGAAGTTTTTGATGAGCTCATTAAAGATTCATAACGAACACACCACAGGCATGCCAGCATAACCGGCGTGGTTTCCCCGAGTTACGCTGCATCTACACGCAAGGGCAAAAGCGAGTTGCCAGGTTTAATGTAGAAAGCCAAGGAGCTAGGCTTTTGTTTTGTTATTTTGTTTAGGTTTGGTATTACTATATAGCTCTAAGTAGATAACATCATATAAATCTATTTCCAAAACTGAAAAAAAAAAAAAAAACCAGAAGAGAAGTAACATTAAAGTCCAAGTTCATGTGCACGAAGTTTACCTCCTTCACCTCCCACACTTGGGCTGAAATCCCAACCAGGCAGGGCCTGGGGGAGGCTCCCGGAGGGAGCGGAGGCACGCTGGGCGGGGAGGCGCGGGGGGCAAGTCTGGGTCTTCCATCTCCCAGGCTGAGGCTCTTCCCCCTCTGTGATTCCCTTTCTCTCACTCCAAAATATTTTAAGGGAGAGCTTCCCTGGGTTAGTCGCTTTCTCCATGAAAACAAGACCTGATGTGACTCTGCAGTTCCACCCTGGCCCCTCCATGGGGCTGTTAAGCCCAAACCAAGAGGAACTCAGGGCCACTTCCTTGGGGCTGTGACAGCCCTGGTTTGCTGTATTTTATAAATAACATTTCACAGATAAGCAGCCTGCCTTTTCTTTCCACCTAGAAATTAAACACTAGTACTGTACCTGAACCTCCTCAAAAATAGTTGCTTGCTCCTGATTAGTTAATGTTGTGAGGTGCTTCTGGAGTTCTAGTTTGGTTTTAGAAGAATTCATTCCTTTAAGAGAAAAAAAGAGAGACATGAAAACACCACATGTAAAAGTTATAGGGCAGACCTAGCACCTTCCATACTAACTCTCACGACATTCTAACCCACCCACTTCAGGCTGCCAACGTTTTATGGAAATTCTCATCTTTAATGTAATGTTGATATGACGATGAGGACAACTCACATCCTCTAGGTGAGCCTCACATGCCAGGCACTGTATTAAACATCACACCTGCATCATTTCACGTAACACAGCAGTCTGAGGAAGAGGGTTCCATTATTTCCATTTCAGTCAGGAAACTGAGACCCAGAGCACTTATATACCAGGTTCCTTCACATAAAATTGATTCATGTTGCTAACAACTTTCTTTTCATCGCCATTTACTTATTAACAGTCTTAAGACCAACTGATAACCATCACAGAGGATTGTGAGTTAAAGTAAAAATAAAGTCACAACTTCATTGCCAATCAGAATTCGCTATTTCAGAAAGCTCTTCCCCCACACATATATGGCTCAGACCCTGTTTTGCCCTTCCTTGGTGCCAGAGATAAATGTTACAGTGACAAGAAGATTCAGAATGAAAGGTGATATGGACCTAACTACTCTGAAAACACAGCTGCCAATTACTTGTATCCAAGGGCAGCCCTCTCCTCATCCACCTGCCACTCCCTTCTCCTCCTCCTCAGGGGGAGCCAAAGCTCAGGGCAGGGTAACAGTGGGGGTACATCTACACACCTGAGGATGGCCAGGAGGGGATGCCCCTGAAATCTAGAACAGGGACTGCTTAGCAGACGAGTTTGCTGAGGTCAAGAGAAACCAGTCAAAGGTCAGAAGGCCAATCAGCAGCCAAGCCTGCCCAGAGCCAGGCTTCTGTACCCCCCCCACCTCCCCCACCCCCCGTGGCAGCTGAAGGCAGAGCCCTCTCCCTCCTAACAGGCCATGGGGAGGCTGCCCCTGCTCAGCTGCTGCTGTGTCAGCTTCTAGAATCCCTGCTCTGCCCACTCAGCATCGTATGCATAACCTCAATTAAACCTCAAAATAATCCTCCAATTGGGCACCATTTTACTATTTTACTAATCCCTATGTATAAATGAAGAAACTGAGGAACAGAGAAGTCATGTACTTTGTTCAAGGTCATCGACTAAGTAAGGGACAGAGTTCGAATCTGAGCCATGTCTGTGTCAACCAGAGACCAGTCTTCACTCTCCACTGCCTCCCTTTACCCAGAGAGTCAAGTCATCTGATGTATGGTGGCTTCAATACCAAAGTGAATTTAGAGGTGGGTAAAAATGCAGAAAGGACAGACAGGTTTTGTCAGAGTACTCTTCTGGCACACTGTCCAGGCATACAAGCCAGAGAAACAGACGGATGGGTTTACTACACTAACTACTTAAATGCTGAATCCAAATAGCACTTAAATTTATGAGTAAAACAAGCACTCAGTAACCATGAACCAAAAATCCTTCCCACATATGTTTATCTCTGACACAATGCAAGCATCCTATTTGAACATATCATATTGTTTGATGAGACATTCACAAGTGGAGAAAAACACCAAACGCTAAGAGTTAGACAATTAAATTGTTAACTAGTTTACACGTCTGACAATCTTAGTCTGCAGTACAAACTATTCTTCACATTCGGCAGGTATGAAGAGATCCTTCAACATTTTAACCTTGTCTTCAGCGTCCTCAATTCGTTAGGTCCTTCCTGCCCCATCCCAAACAGAGGGGGGGCCCCACCCAGACCCCAGAGCCTGGCTCCCCACTCTGTTTACTCCAGGTTCTCACCACCCTCAGTCTCCCCTGGGTGGTTTCTGGAGCACGTGATGCCAAAAGGCTTTCGTAAAAGAGAGACAAGGAACAACACAGAAAACAGTAACCATAGTCAAGGGCACTCCTGCACTGCAAACCCTCCAGCCCGGTTGGAGGTGCTGAAAAGGCTCTTGCTGAGACAGCTCTGACGAATGGCTTTGCTCTGTCACAGGCAAATTTACTTAGCAAAAAGGAACCCTCAGTTTAACTTTTCTTTTCTTTTTAGTTGAAGTATAATTTATTTTAGCAATTTCCAATATGCTCATCTAAGCATTAAGCAAAATGCTATATAAATACTACTAGCAGTTGTGCACAAATACAGACCCAAGCACAGCTGAGCCTCTTAGATGTAAACGCACATCAGAGTGGAGTGTCCAAGGTACTTAGAATGTGCTGTATAGATACAGGGTATAACATGACTCTATCAGTTAAGAAAACAGTCTTTTTGTGGCCACGTGATCGGTCCTCTCCACAGTTTATGAGTTCTTGGCCAGACTGTAACTTCCTATTAGAACTACTCTTATGGGAATATACAACGAGCTTTAATAAACCACTTCATTCTCCTTATTAGGAATGCAATATAGCAAAAAGCAAAGGCCTCAAACTGTTCATAAAATAATTAGCATCTCCCCTAAGGACACCCTTAATAATATGCCATCTATACTTAAGAAATGCTTCCCAACATGTAGACAAGACATGCCCTCATCAGCCCTCTAACTGTGCTACTAAATGGATGTTTTTATATTAGCATAGCTTTCTGTTTTGCATGGATTTTATCAGGCGAAAGATGAATTAAAGAATAATTCCTAAACTATAGCTGCAAAATCCCTACCCTGCTTAAACTACTCAGCTATATAACTTTTTGCAAGCTAAAGCCTGACTGAAGAAGGATGTATCAGTGGAACTCTGGAATCCTTCCAGTTTCTGCAGATCATAATCTGCTTTATCTTCAAGGCCAAAGTCATTGTTGGCTTCTTAATAAGCTCTTAAGGGACATTTCCGTCATCATTTACCTTATCTTGACAACCACTAAGGAATGGGTTATTGATCCTCTCTGATGGCATCTCTAGTTAAAGAACATTTCTTATCCCCAGATATATTTTGTACAATTTCAGCAAATACTTAAAACTAGGAAAACACTGGGAAGTATTAATCATTTTGAATCATTTTAAAAAGCACGACAATGCCAACAAATGAAACTTTGAAGGCCTTAAGATGATAATTGTCAATTTATCTCATTTAAGAAGAGAAATCAGATACCACTTCACGAACCCATGATGATGGGCATCATCAAAAAAACAGCAAGTAACAAGCGTTGTGAGAATGTGGAGAAACTAGAACCTTATATGCTGTGTAACCACTAGGGAAAAGTGGCAGTTCCTCAAAAAATTAAACGTTTGTTATCGTATGATCCAACAATTCCACTTCTGGGTATATTCCTAAAAGAATTGAAAGCAGGAACCTGAACAGGTATTTGCAAACCAACTTTCATATAGCAGCACCTTTCACAACAGCCAAAAGGCAGAAACTCAAATGTTCACCCACAGATGGATGGATAAATAAGGTAGATGCATGCAATGGAATATCAGCCTTAAAAAGGCATGAAATTTTGAAGTGTGCTACAAGAAGAATAAATCTAAGAGGCATTTACCAAATAAATAAGCCAGACACAAAAGGACAAATTCTGTATTATTTCACTTATATGAGATACCCAGAATAGTCAAATTTATAGAGACAAGGAAGAGAATGGAGCTTACCAGTGACGGGGAGGAGAGAGTGGGGAGTTAGTGTTTAGTGGGTGTAGGGTTTTGGTTAGGGGTGAGGACAAAGTTCTGGTGGTGTTTGGTGCTGACAGCTGTACAACAATGTGAATGCACTTCATGTCACAGCTGTACACTTTAAAAAAGTTATAATAGTTAATTCTATGTCATGTGTACTTTTACTAAAATGATAAAAAAGAAATCCAATCTAAATAGTTAATGTCACATTTTTCTTTACACAAGTAGAGCTTAAAGTATTCTAGAGACATGGGAAATAATCAAATCTTTGTTTTTACAGTAACATGGGTTGTTTAAATCCTGTGACTCCCCTCAAAACCACACAAAAAAATTTTTCAGAAATTCATCCATAAATGGAACAAAATGCAAAATCAAGAAAAGAGAGGAATCAACCCATTCAGCCTCCATGTGCCCTCTGACAAGCACCACCACCGCCCGCCTCGTCCTCCCCTTGGCTATGTCCTTTCCCCTCGGACCCTTCTGCAGTCCCAGAGACAAAGCTTCTCGCTTCCTGCCTGAAACATGTTTCAGGAAGGGTCTCCTCCATTCCATTCTGACCTACCTGGACCCTTGGGCTCTGAATTTGTTCAAACCTCTCCAATTGTAGAAAGCAGTTGGCTGGGCCTCCCCAGCATGGCCTCCTCCTGATGACAGCTTTGATGGCAGGGGACAGCTGAGGCTTTCACACCTGGGGCTGACTCCTTGCTCACACACTATTTTACTGCTAGACTTTGCTAATCCTCCGTGTACCTATTCCTAACATGAGCAGAACAAATGGTCCCTTTTCCTCCCACAACATGGTGAGAATTAAATAGATAACACATGAAAAAAAAAGCACTTAGCACAGTGCTTGGCACATCTTAAGTACAACAAATATTAGCTGCAGATCATATTTATGATGTTTCTCCCTAAGCCAAAATTATAAAAATTGTAGTCCATACTCAGTCCCTTCTTTTACACTCTCCTGCTGGCTCCTGGGCTGCAGCCTGTCTTCTGCCCCCTCCACTCCATTAAATGGCTCTGGCAGAGGCTACCAATGCCCTTCTAATTGAGACCTTCTAATTTTCTAGTGGAAATTCCTTAGCTCGTATTTTACTAGAAGATCTCTCCAGAGCACCAATCTGACTGACCACTCACAACCATGATAAATTATGACCACTGTTTTCCTAACTCCTCTGCTGCCCTAGAGTCCCTTGGAAGGGAGATGGCAGGAGTGGCCATGGATTTCTATCTCAGAGTCTCGAGTGCTAGCACAATGCCTTACAGTCAGAAGACATCCCCAGCAGCTGAAAGCTCACTGATGATTCCCAAAACTGACACGAGCCCGTTAGGCAGAACCTTCCAATAGGCGCAGCTTATCTAGTTCTCCTAGGACCTGCAGCTCCCACTCTGCTAAAGCTCGGGAGAGGCCCCTACTCACCTTCGACCCGCTCGCAGAGTTTGTGCAGCGCCTGCAGAGGGCAGGCCTCACACAGCTGGGCGGGAGCTCCCGCTGTCTGCTGCACCGCGGCCACCGTGAAGGCCTGTTTCAGGGTCATCATGATTTCATCAACCTGATGAGAGGCAAGAAACTGCAGCCAGCAAAAAGTCAATTTCAAATGGGCCAGCCTGAGACTTCAGGCCTCTGTGGAAAGTCTTAGTATTTTAAGATTTTTCTGGTCTATTAGTCACAGGTTGACAGATCATAATCGTAGCACCTGCCTGGATTACAGTCTAAGCAACACTACCCTGGACGCTCAGAAGAGCCAAGGCAACAACTAAGAGGAGAATCCTAAATTGAAACGGCCAACTCCTAACTCCTCTGGTCCAAATTACGTGTTTAACATGCCAGACCAGAGAGTGAAAGTGGGCAGGTTCTTCAAAAACAACGAAAATTGAAAACGCACACCCAAGTATGTCTCAGATGTGTGCTGGCTACTTATTAAATAGCCATGAAGGAATAACCAAAGGCAATCATGATTTTTCAGTGCGATACAGGGTTTGCCTAAGGAAAGAAAAATTAGTGCGGCTGAAATCCCTTGTAAATAAAGTTGCCAGGGGAGAACTGTTCGTACTGCTTACCAGAGCCTCATTTGTGCACTGGAACACATAACACACGAAGTGAACGCCTCCACCGCCCGTGGACTCGCGGCAGATAAACCCAAAGTGGTCCACGTGTCTAATACCCTGTTGGAGGCAGGGAAGAGAGGAGGGAACACTGAGTTGTGTCCAAAAGAGGCACCACTGCCAGAAAGGCAATTTAAGATTTACGCAGCACGGTTTTAAAGAGCACTCTAATGTTGTTGTTTTCTCAGGTATTTTAAATACCTAAAACAGCTCTCAAATATGAAGATTCACCCCGTTCTACTAAAATGTGACTCTGATTAACCCTACAAGAAGAGAAGCAAGATTTGAAAACTGGAGTTTTTGATGTTCATTTTTGCATTAAAATGAAGTGAAGAAAAGCTGACACAGAAAAATAAGAACTTCTCTTAGATATTAAAAAATGAAAAACTATTTGGAAAATCAAAAGCAAACAAGAGGTTAATGAAGAAACTGCACACAATCGCACATATACACATATGTGCATGTACACATACAAACATAAAGGTCAAAAAATATTTAAAACATTTGCACTCCTAAAATAACAAACAGGTAAAATATCAAAGTGAACTGGTATGAAGAATGAGTCAAAAATTAGGAAGAGTGGAGAAGCTTTTAAACATCAGATTTTAAAGCCAAGACTGTGCCAGTTTCCTAAGAGCTCTTTTTAATAAATATGTAAATTTGTTTTCAAACTATCAGCTCAAAGGCACCTAGATACATATAAAACATCATCCATAAATATTAATGCATGAGTGTCTCCAGAAAGCACAGCGTGCAGAGGTCTGAGTGCTGGGAGCCTGAAGTTCATGTGGTCATGTAAACTTGTAAACTACACAAGCTGGGAGATAATAAAACTATCACATGAAAAAGCATAGGTTTAACATTAACATTTCCATAGAAATAGAAGCAAATCAAGGTAATCCTGTGGCTACTCTCACTTTCAGGTCCAATACAGTCCAATAAATGTGCAATCACTAACATACAGGGTGACTCAATCAATGTTCTCCAACAGTTAAGTTTAGCATATGCTAGAGGTTACTTCTCTGGGGAATATGGTATTTGGAAAAACTTCCTATGTAAATGTTCCCTATTCAACCTATAAAGGAACATTCTTTACTTTCACATTTTGGAAAAAATATTCCCTTTTGAATCCTTATGTAGATCATGTTATAAATCAACAGACGAGATTTTCAATGTATCTTATTATGAGAAAATGGAAATGAGGAAATGAGAAGTCAGAGCTTAAAATAACTGCCAAACAAAAGTGATCTCATATCTGGTAGGAAGATCCTGAGTAAAACTGGCATAGCTCATTATAATTGATTATCCAAAATCTCTCTAGGAAACACACCCAGGAGATTATCAAGAAAAAAACTCAAGTAGACACTGTATTCTGAGTAAAACATACTAAGAGAATCACCGTTTTAAGGAAGAAGAAATAATGATTATTGGTACCAAAAAAAATGTTACGAATTTCAGTAAAGTGGAAATAAGTTCCTATTTAGAAATACATGTGTGTACGTAAGAATCTATATATAAAACATGCACACAGAAACACACATATACAATGCAGAACATTACCAATAACTGAAAACAAAGAAAAGTAGATACATTTTCTCTAGTATGTTATTTGCTAACACAAAAACTCTTGATTTCAAAATTATATTTTGTCTTAACATACAAAAGCAAAGGAAAAATAGAAGATCACAAATCAAGTAATTAGAAAGCATACATTTTTTTGAACCTTTAGCATTTCTGTTTGAATGACTGTAAAAGAATTCATTAAAAAATTAACTGCAATTTTGAGCCAATAACCCATCTTCATTACCTGAGAGCAAAAGGATATCTCCTTAAAATTTTTTTCCAATGCTATTTTTTTGGTGTCAGGACTGATGAGGTAAACTTCAGATTGGCCAATCTTAAAAGACAAACAAAAAAGAAACTAGCTTTTCATGAAAATCGAATTCAAATTTATTATACAAATTTTCTCACTTCATGACCTATGAAAGTAAAGAATAAAAGGGGCAAGCTCCCATGGTTATAATTTATCCTACGGATTTCAGACAGCATAGGTCAGCTGTTCATTCATCCACCACATAAGATAGCAGTCTTCTTTTGAGATGAAAGGGCCAGATATTCGAAAGTTAGCAACAAAACCTCAGATCCCACATCCCTCTTTTGTAAGAAGTGAGGTTTCTACATAACAGAATCTTCCAGAGAACAGAAGCTTCTCTTTTAAAACTTCTGAAACACTTTTTTTTTTACAGAAAAGTCTTTTTAAATTACTGTTGAAATAACCTACCATGTGTTCAGTACATAGTAAATTCTAGGCAACTCAAGTATTTACTTGACTTTTTGAAGCTAGATTATTAGCATAAACTAACACTGTCTTACTGACCCAGCTCAGCATAATAAACCTCCGTTATAACAGCAGAGGACTGTGTTGTAAAAGCCACACTGTTAAATGTGCCACATCCTCAGCCTTCTCACCTGCTCCTCCCTAAATCCAGGACACCCTTCTAGTTGGCCATGGGGAAAGCTCTGTTCAATGAAACTCACTTCCTCAAAGAAGTCTTCCCTGACAGCCTAGATTCTCTCACAGCATCCTCTCTACATCTCCTTTACAGCATTCATCAAAATTGTAATGAGGTAATTACTCATACTACCATCAGTTGTCACTCTCTCTTACTGGAATCTAAACCCAGGTGGGAAAGTGCTCATGCCTGCCCTGCTCACTGCTGTATCTCTACTGCACGGGAAGGGACCCTGTACATGGCAGTCACACAGTAAGTACTTGAAAATACATGTACTGAGTAGCTTTCACAACGACACCAAGAGTTGTTCTTTTTCTTTATGTAGAGCACAGAGTAAAGCACAAGTCTGACTGCCCACATAGCACACTCTTCTCACTAGCTCAACAATGAAAAGGAATAAATCAACCCTGTTTACCCTCTGACACAGTCTTGAGCTTAAACCTGCCTACAGCCAAATGGCGTTAACCTAAGTAGCCAGCTTCCTTGCCTCTCTGCCATCTCCCTGCCCTGAATGCGGCACAGAAGTAAGGCACTAAAGGTAATTTTGCTTTCTCTGGAGAGTCATCCTCAGTCAAAGGAGAGACAGAAGGGGCAGAGGAACAATCAGGTTCCCTCCATCAAAGGCCAGCTCCCTGATGGGGCAACTCTGCCCCAGGGGTCTCCCACAGAGGGCAGGCCCACCCATGAGAGCCCAGATCAGCAGGGAACCCAGGAGCCCCACCTACCAGGGACAGCTGCCCTGTCCACTCCTTTTCTGGCATTTGGCTATTGGTTTACCAAACTTTCTCCAGAAAAAAAGTGAGTTGGCTAAACTAATATTTCAATTTGGGTATAAATTTCAAATATCACGTGACCCCCAAAATCAATTACCCTGATTAACAAAGGGCAAATATTGTATAAATAAATAAAAACAATAAAGAGGGAATATTTTCCAACTAAGATTTTGTTGAAATATATTATCTGATATTAATATACATTTTTAAAAATCACTTTTGGTGTCTCTTTTACATATATTAACTGTTCTTTCCACATTAAACAGGTATCTTTACAACCATGGGGAGAGGGAAGTAAAAATTACATGAGGATATAAGATAGATTCTCTTTAAGTTTCCCTGATGATTTTAAAGGCTTAGGACTTCTAAAGCAAGGATTTTATCCTGAGAAAAGAATTATTCAGCATAAAAATATATGGATTCCACAGAAACCCAAAATCAATTTGCTAGGAATCTTTGCTCAATAAAGCAGATTTTCTCTTGAACATGTGTCTCAAACGGGGTATAAATGAGCATGAGGCTTGATATTTTACCGTGAAGAGCATAGTTCGATTTTCCTCTATATCTGTGGGCTGCACAATATTGTGTCCACTAATTAGGTGGTTCTCAATGTCATTTTCCTCAAAAGAGCTGAAAAAACTACTACTTCGAAGGCCTCCATCTTGAAACTCCTTCTTAAAGGCCAAAGAGCGCAGCCCCGGCTGGGAGAAGGATTTGCGCATAGGTCTCCTGCCCTGCTCCCCGTTCCCCACAGGCTGGAGCACAGATCGGAATTTATCTGTGAGGGAAAACCCTCCCACAGGATTTGTGGTTTCAGAATTCTGGGAGACCGGGTCCAATTCGGCTTTCCTGCTGCAACTGATGTGATTAAACTTCTCAATGCACTCATCGATCAGGGCAGGTGGGGCCTTCTTATGAGCCACTGTCACTCGGCCACAGAAGAGCACCTCAAACTTCTTGGCAAATGTGTCATCAAACTCCGATGGACAATGGAGCTCCTCCTGGCGTGCAATCTTTCCAGCCTGTCGGATGGAGCTGATGATCTCAGGCACCTGCGGAGAAAGGCAGGCGTGTTATTTGGAACATGCAGTAATTTGGCTCCCACGCTGACACACAGGGCATAAATACCTAGGGAGTTGACACCAGGCTCTCCCTGTCAGCTCCACTGTGCATTCTGTCAGTGGACCTCTAAAGGAGGACCCCAGGAGAAATCTGAGATTCCCATGAGAATGCCTTCCCTGAGAGGGAAAACTACAGCACTCACAGAGAAGAAAAGGGAACAATATTATTAAGTGTTATGCACCTCTTAGGTGCCAGGAGTTGAGCTAGAGGGATTCACATGCCCATAACACCTCACAAGATTATGTAACTGGCCAGCAGATGCACAGTCCAATGTGACAAGCCTTGGATTCAAACCCAATTTGGTCCTGCTCCAAAAGCCAGAGGTCCTCTCTGGAGAAGCCGTCACCTGAGCAGGAGGTCTGTCTCCAGTGTGGCCCACCAAGCATTACACAGTTACTCTAGATTCCATGACAGTGTATCCTAGAAAGTCTTCCACAGTAAGTGGTTGGGAAGAGAATGACAAAGACTGAAATTATCTTATAGAACATTTCTTCAAATCATAACATCATTATTTTCTTCATTGACAACTGATAGTTTCTTATTCAGTCCTGTATTTCCTAATAGTTGAACAGGACTGACTACAGAGCTATGAGGTTTTAATCAAGGAGTTAGAAACCCACAGCAGTATTATTATCATAGCAACACACAGGGGCTTCTTCCTGAGGAGACCTCAAAGCCTTTGGGTTCTGGAAAGTCATGATCAAGAGAACAAACAGAAGTGTGCTATTGTTGACCCCCCTGCTACAACCCTCATCATTAGCTGCTGACAAGACCCTAAGGCAGCAGCAGGCATAAAGATGAGTCTGCAGTCCCAGGGAATAAGAATCTGCAACCATTTGCAGGATGCACAGCCATAATACTAAAACACAGCAGGCATGAATTCAGTCTTCATAAGGAAAGACCTAGATTTTGTTTTGACCTAACACCCAAAGCAGTTTTTTTCCCTTTTTTCTATGTAAGAAAATTCATTTATGGCCCAAAGAAAGAAGAAGAAAAAAAGAAATCAATTCAGGTCAAAGATCAATAATGTACAGTAAAGGGAGGTAGCTTCAGCAGATTTTTTAAAGTGTGTTAGTATGTTTATGTTCTGTGTTCATGACATAATCCCCAAAGACTCAACAACTCACAAGTTTCTTTTCTTTGTAACTTCATATCAAGCACATCTTAAAGACAATTGCCATAAAGATTATGATACAGCCTTTCAAAGCATTTTATTGTACAAAGAATCAAAATATATTTAGGGATGTTTTGTATTTAGAAATTTGAATACTGAATCCTAAGAACTAAACAATACTAATAAGTTGAAATTTCAACACACTGAGTATTGCTTGTGCTGTAGCTCAGTTCTCTGATGCCAAACAATCATACATCATATGGAGTCCTAAAAACTGTTAATCAATATAAAAGAAGACAGGGCAGAGAGAAGAAAGAGGTGGCTAGTCTAGGTTTCTGTCACACCTTTGCCAATGAGCCACCATAGGACCTTGGTGAAAACCTGCTCTTTGGGGTGGGGGGAGTACTTATAAGATTTCTCAGGTCAAAGTTATTTCTCTGAGATAAAGAACAAACCCTGCCCTGGCATCAGGCCAGTCAGAGGGAAGCCCTGCCCACAGCAGCTACAGACCCAAAGCACAGAGGCTTACACTGGTGCGTTTGGCCCACTGGTTCTGACAGTGGAGACAGGCATAGCAGCTGGGAAGCAGGAAACAGCTCTTTCCTCCCACCAGGCATCAGCACTGGTCCCCTGCAACCCCCGACATTGTCCAGGGGCTGAGCAGCTCCAGAGAGTAGAGCTTCTGGGCCCTAGACGGCGCCACATACAAACGTGAAACATCAAAGGAATCTGATTCAAAGAATATCTCACAAACACCAGAAAAAGGGTCGAGACAGACTGAACTAATCAATCTTCCTGAAAGAGATTTCAAAATAAAAGTCATAAACATGTTCCTGGAGGTATAGAAAAATATTTAAAAACTCAGGAGCCAATTTAGGATGGAGATACAATTGTTGAGGAACACAATGGAGTGTTTTAAAAGCAGGTTAGATACAGTGGAGGAGACAATAAATGAAATTGAAATTAGAGAAGAGGAATACAAAGAAGCTGAGACACAGAGAGAAAAAATGATCCTTAGGAATGAAAGAATACTGAGACAACTGTGTGACCAATCCAAACAGAACAATATTCACATTATAGGGGTACCAGAAGAAAAGGGGATAGAAAGTGTTTTTGAGGAGGTAATTGCTGAAAACTTCCCCAATTTGGGGAAGGAGATAGTCTCTCAGGATAGACAAAGGTACACAGATCTCCCAACACAAGGGACCCAAGAAAGACAACATCAAGACATATAATAACTAAAATGGCAAAGATCAAGGATAAGGACAGACTATTCAAAGCAGCCAGAGAGAGAAAAAAGATCACATACAAAGGAAAACCCATCAGGCTATCATCAGACTTGTCTGCAGAAAGGGAGTGCATGATATATTTAATGCAATGACCAGGAATATTCTACCTGGCAAGATTATCATTTAAATTTGAAGGAGGGATTAAACAATTTCCAGATAAGCAAAAGCTGAGAGAATTCACCTCCCACAAACCATCTCTACAGTGTATTTTGGAGGGACTGCTATAGATGGAAGTGTTCCTAAGGTTAATAGCTGTCAGCAGAGGTAATAAAACCACAGTAAAGAAAGTAGAACAGTTAAATACTAAAGAAATGCAAAATTAAATCAACTACCCCAAAAGTTAGTCAAGGGATAGACAAAGAATACAAAATATGATACCCAATACAAAAAGAATGGAGGAGGAAGAAAAAGGAGGAGGGAAAAAAAGAGAAACTTTAGACTGTGTTTGTAACAGCATAATAAGTGAGGTAAATTAGGCTCTAAGACAGTAAAGACATTATCCTTGAACCTTTGGTAATAATCACCCTAAATGTAAATGGTCTGAAAGCACCAATCAAAAGACATAGAGTTACTGAATGGATAAAAAACCAACACCCGTCTATATGCTGCCTACAAAAGACCCACTTCAAACCGAAAGACATACACAGACTGAAAGTGAAGGGATGGAAAAAGGTATTTCATGCAACTAATAGGGAGAAAAAAGCAGGTGTTGCAGTACTTGTATCAGAAAAAATAAGACTTCAAAGCAAGAAAGTAACAAGAGACAAAGAAGGGCATTACATAATGATAAAGGGGTCAATCCAACAAGGGGATATAACCATTATAAATAGCTATTCACCCACCACAGGAGCACCTACATATTTGAAACAAACACTAACAGAATTAAAAGGGGAAAAAGAATGTAATGCATTCATTTAAGGAGATTTCAACACTCCACTCACTCCAAAGGACAGATTAACAAGACAGAAAATAAGTGAGGAGACAGAGGCACTGAAAAGCACATTAAAACAGATGGAACTAATAGACATCTCTAGAACTCTCCACCCAAAAGCAGCAGGATACATATTCTTCTCAAGTGCCCATGGAACATTTTCAAGAATAGATCATTTACTAAGCCAAAAAAGAGCCTCAGTAAATTCAAATAGACTGAAATTGTACCAACCAAATTCTGTGACGACAAGGGTATAAAGAAATAAATTATGCAAACAAAACGAAAAAGCCCACAAACACATGGAGGCTTAAGAACACGCTCCAAAATAATCAATGAATCAATGACAAAACAAAAACAGAGATCAAGCAATATATGGAGAGAAATGACAACAATAATTCAACACTGCAAAACGTGTGGGATGCAGTGAAGGCCATGCTAAGATGGAAGTACATTGCAATACAGTCCTACCTCAGGAAAGAAGAACAATCCCATATGAACAATCTAAACTCACAATTAATGAAACTAGAAAAAGAAGAACAAATAAGGCTCAAAGTCAGTAGAAAGAGGGATATAATAAAGATTAAAACAGAAATAAATAAAATCGAGAAGAATAAAACAATAGAAAGAATCAATGAAAGGGAGCTGGTTCTTTGAGAAAATAAACAAAATAGATAAAACATAGCCAGACTTATCAAGAAAAAAAGAGATACAACACACATAAACAGAATCAAAAATGAGAAAGGAAAAATCACTACGGACACCACAGAAATACAAAGAATTACGAGAGAATGCTATGAAAAATTATATGCTAACAAACTGGATAACCTAGAAGAAATGGACAACTTTCTAGAAAAATATAACTTTCCAAGGTTCCAAGCCTGACCCAGGAAGAAACAGAAAATCTGAATAGACCAATTACCAGCAAAGAAATTCAACTGGTGACCAAAAATCTACCTAAGAACAAAACATCTGTACCAGATGGAGTCACTGCTGAATTTTATCAAACATTTAGTGAAGACCTAATACCCATTCTCCTTAAAGTTTTCCAAAAAGTAGAAGAGGAGGGAATACTCCCAAACTCATTCTACGAGGCCAACATCATTCTAATACCAAAACCAGGCAAAGACACCACAAAAAAAGAAAATTACAGACCAATATCTCTGAGGAACATAGATGCAAAAATACTCAACAAAATATTAGCAAACTGAATTAAAAAATACATCAAAAAGATCATCCATCATGATCAAGTGGGATTCATCCCAGGGATGTAAGAATGGTACAACATTCGAAAATCCAAGAACATCATCCACCACATCAACAAAAGGAGGGACAAAAACCACATGATCATCTCCATAGATACTGAAAAAGCATTCAACAAAATCCAACATCAATTCATGATAAAAACTCAACAAAATGGGTACAGAGAGCAAGTACCTCAACATAATAAAGGCCATATATGATACACCCACAGCCAACATTATATTTAACAGCAAGAAGCTGAAAGATTTTCCTTTAACATCGGGAACAAGACAAGGATGCCCACTCTACCCACTTTTATTCAACATAGTTCTGGAGGTCCTAGCCATGGCAATCAGACAACACAAAGAAATAAAAGGCATCCAGATTGGCAAGGCAAAAGTGAAACTGTCCCTGTTTGCAGATGACATATTGTACATAAAAAACCCTAAAGAATCCACTCCAAAACTACTAGATCTAATATCTGAATTCAGCAAAGTTGTGGGATACAAAATTAATATACATAAATCTGTTGCATTCCTATACAAAAACAATGAACTAGCAGAAAGAGAAATGAGGAAAACAATTCCATTCACAATTGTATCAAAAAGAGTAAAATACCTAGGAATAAACCTAACAAAGGAAGTGAAAGACCTATACCCTGAAAACTACAAGACACTCTTATGAGAAATTAAAGAGGACACTAATAATGGAAATTCATCCCATGCATTGGTTAGGAAGAATTAATATTGTCAAAATGGCCATTCTGCCTAAAGCAATCTGTAGATTCAATGCAATCCCTATCAAAACACCTACAGCATTCTTTAATGAACTAGAGCAAATAGTTCTATAATTCATATGGAACAACAAAAGACCCCGAATAGCCAAAACAATCCTGAGAAGGAAGAATAAGCAGGGGGAATTACACTCCCTGACTTCAAGCTCTACTACAAAGCCACAGTAATCAAGACAATTTGGTACTGGTACAAGAAGAGACCCATAGACCAGTGGAACAGACTAGAGAGACCTGATATAAACCCAAGCATATATGGTCAATTAATATACAATAAAGGAGCCATGGATATACAAGGGGAAAATGACAGCCTCTTCAACAGCTGGTGTTGGCAAAACTGGACAGCTACATGTAAGAGAATGAAACTGGATTATTGTCTAACCCCCATACACAAAAGTAAACTCAAAATGGATCAAAGATCTGAATGTAAGTCATAAAACCATGAAACTCTTAGAAAAAAATACAGGCAAAAATCTCTTGGACATAAACATAAGCAACTTCTTCATGAACATATCTCCCTGGGCAAGGGAATCAAAAGCAAAAATGAACAAGTGGGACTATATCAAGCTGAAAATCTTCTTTACAGCAAAGGACACCATCAATAGAACAAAAAAGGCATCCTACAGTATGGGAGAATATATTCATAAATGACAGATCCAATAAAGGGTTGACATCCAAAATACATAAAGAGCTCATACACCTCAATAAATAAAAAGCAAATAATCCAATTAAAAAATGGGCAGAGGATCTGAACAGTTCTCCAAAGAAGAAATTCAGATGGCCAACAGACACATGAAAAGACGCTCTACATCGCTAATCATCAGAGAAATGCAAATTAAAACCACAATGAGATATCACCTCACACCACTAAGGATTGCCACCATCCAAAAGACAAACAACAAATGTTGGTGAGGATGTGGAGAAAGGGGAACCCTCCTACACTGCTGGTGGGAGTGTAAATTAGTTCAACCATTGTGTAAAGCAGTATGGAGGTTCCTCAAAAAACTCAAAATAGAAATACCATTTGACCCAAGAATTCCACTCCTAGGAATTTAACCTAAGAATATAGCAGCCCAGTTTGAAAAAGACAGATGCACCCCTATGTTTATCGCAGCACTATTTACAATAGCCAAGAAATGTAAGCAACCTAAGTGTCCATCAGTAGATGAATGGATAAAGAAGATGTGGTACACATACACAATGGAATATTATTCAGCCATAAGAAGAAAACAAATCCTACCATTTGCAACAACTTGGATGGAGCTAGAGGGTATTATGCTCAGTGAAATAAGCCAGGCAGAGAAAGACAAGTATCAAATGATTTCACTCATCTGTGGAGTGTAAGAACAAAGCAAAACTGAAGGAACAAAACAGCAGCAGACTCACAGAACCCAAGAATGGACTAACAGTTACTAAAGGGAAAGGGACTGGGGAGGATGGGTGGGAAGAGAGGGATAAGGAGAAAAAAGGAGCATTACCATTAGCACACATAATGTAGTGGGGGAGGACAAGGGGAAGGCTGTACAACACAGAGAAGACAAGTAGTGATTCTATAGCATCTTACTACACTGATTGACAGCAACTGTAATGGGGTATGTGGGGGGGACTTGATAATAGGGGGAGTCTAGTAACCATAATGTTGTCCAAGTAATTGTACATTAACGATATCAAAATAAAAAATAAGAAGAAGAAAAAAAAATCCTGGCTTTTTGTTCCTGTTACTTAACATTAAAACATTCCAGAGTTGCAAAAATATAGTAGTCCATACTGTGCTTTGCCCCTTGGATGAAATGTTCTCTCCCTGCAAGGAGTTAAAAGCAAGCACATCAAAAAGAAAATTATTCAGCATAAAAAGTTTACAGGAGGAATAGACTTGTGTTTAGTTTTTGTTGGTAATGAGTGCTTCTGTATGCATTGGTCATAAACAAAGTAAATAAGGGGAGAAAACTAAATTAAATTATTTCATCCATCTTTCATGTCTTGAATTTCATACAAAACACTTAAAATCTTCCTACTGTGTTCACTACTTCAGTTATTTAAAGGGAAGAGAATACCTCTCTGACTCCATCTAGATAAGACCCATACAAGCATTCACATTATCCAACGGTCTGGTCTGCTGAGACTAGACTCAACATAAAAGATGTGAATACACCTCATTCAATGAATAATACGTGATTCCTCCTGACCTTATGAGGTTCATAGTCTAGGAAGTGAAAGACACTCTAAATATGTGATTTCCAATGTAATGTGACAGCTAGAACACAAATAGAAGCAAAGCGACTGAATGCCTGCTAAGAAAGGCTGGTCCTCTGTAGACGCCAGTCTTCTCTCCTCATGGATGAACTAATGTCCCAACTCCTGCTTTGCAATTACAATTAGCCGAAAGGTCAGAGTAACGTATTACATCTTCACAAAAGAGAGATCAGATGGGCTCATTAGCTGGCTGAGGAAGCATTCCGCATATAAGAAATGCTAATGACTGCTGGCTCCTAACACAGGGCTACACACCCTCATTCATCCTTATCTTTCTATCCTTCGGGACAGGATCTTTCAGGGTATGTCAAATAGTAGTAGTAGTATTCAGCTTCCCTAGCTCTGAAACCGCAAACCGGATGACCTCTTAGCTTTAAAAACCCATGGAAAAAGTCTCTGTAAACACAAAAATCCAACATTATGCTCCAGAATTATCATTTGAAAGGTTTTCTACAACCTTCTTACTAAACCAACACATTTCTACAAACATTTAAAACGAGACTAAAATTCAACATAGAAAGTGATTTAATAGCTGCAGGAGCTAACAGAAAAGGATGGGAGAGGTAAGAAAGGAAAAGGGAAAATAAGAGGAGATATCACTGTAAGATTATGGAGTTATTTTGTAGGTTTTCTAAAACAATTTTAGTAATCAACACATTTTGATTGGTCAGCATAAATATTGACAGAAATCATAGAACATATTACTGAACCTTCATCCTGGGAACATAAGTGCTCAAAGTCCAATCCTCTTCATTTAATGCACTGATCCACAAACTCAAGGCTACCCCTTAGTATTTTAAAAAACGAATGTCTGGATCCACCCTAGTCCAGATAAAGTAGCCTACCTGGAGGTGGGGCCCCAGTACCTACAGCCTTCAGAAGCACCCTGCAGTTTTAGCAGGCAGAATCCTGGGCATATCACCTGTCCTTTGTCACATCCCCAGGTAAGGAATGTTTCCTCCTTACCTTGTTGCCCACCCCACATCATACCCAATTAAGTGATTATTAAGGCCCTAAGCAAGCTGTGTGTTTTAGCAGCATTCAAGCAGCCCAACTACACAGATCCAGACCATGCTTACAGCAGAGATTAACAAACGAATGAAGACAAAAAAAAAAAACTACATTACCACAAGGATAACTGCTAAGCTATTTATACGATTTAAGGGCAAATTTGATTTGCAAATTAATCCACTGTATATCAGAAGTCTCAGCTAATTAAATACGTAAGAGCAAATACCTTATGTGAAATGCTACTTTATAATTTTGACCAAATTTTACTTCTAAATAATCTCTCAAAGATTAAGAAACACAGATATAATGACCTAACAGTTAACCATAGCAATCACCCAATTTTAGTTATCTATGTTACATAATCTTTGAAAAGGGACCCTGGGGTTCCTGTTGTACAAGACAGGGACTAAAAACATGTAAATGTGCTAGAAGAAACTGTTAAACTAAACAGCTGGTTCCTACTCCAGGATACATGCCACAATCAATTTTCATAAATGATGCCCTTTTGAAATTTTGTCACTAAGGAAGAGATCATCAATAAATATTTGGTCATACAGGTTGTATTTATAAATAAAACAATAAAACCAGCTAGAACATGGGCACCAATATTGTTTTGCTTGTACCTAAAATCATTTAGAACCTAACATATTACACTTACTAAAACTGATTTTCAAGCTAACATTTTCAAAGCTAAATGGTTGTCTTTTCACACCCAAATCAACAATCTTAGAAACACTAATGGAGAAATGGACTTTCTATAAGACACCAAACACACAAGGCTTTTTCACCTTTTCTCATTTATGCCTCAAAACAAAAGTCCTTGAGAATCTCAGAGCAGTTAAACCTAAAGAGTAGGAACCAGCAATCCCAGCCCAGGACATCCCTAGCACAGATGTGTTCTAGCTCACCAATAGATGCATACAAGGACTGTCACAGCATCTCTAATGGTCAAAAACAAGAACTGAAAAATATGTGGTATATGCATATAACTGAAAACATGTAGAATGAGAATGAGTTACTCTATATGCAACAATATGAATATTCATGAACATGTTGAGTGAAAACAACAGGTATAAAAGAGTCACATGGTATAATTCCATATTGCAAAATTTCAAAAACAGGTAAAACTAAACTATGACAACAGGAGGCAGAAGAGTGGTTATCTTTGGGGGAGGAATGACTTGGTGTGAGGGCTTCTGGACTGTTCCATTTCTTAATCTGAGTGCTGTCTCTAAAAGGTTATTCAAAGTGTTAAGTCACTGAATATATAATTTATGTATAATTGTTATACTTTAATGAAAATTTTATGAAAAAATAGTATTTCACAGGCATGATATAATTTGAAAAGGGGGTAAGCCCAAAGTTACCCACCTAAGAAGCTCAAGAGCCAGGACAGCACCTGACTGATGCCAGAATATATCCTTTTTCCCCCACACCAAAAATTCCCACTCAACTCAAACACTTCCCCATCCTTGTGTGTTTTGCTTTGGTTTGGGTCGTAAATGGACTCCATTCTGCTTTCCCCTAATAATAAATTTTCCTACTCTCATGCCAATAGTTAGGTGGGACGGACAGGCCCAGTCCCAGTTCATGAGCAACCCTGGACTAAGCCAACCATCATATTTTCTCACCCCACCCACCACATAACTGGCTCAGAGCTGGTCACGTAACCCAATCCAAATGAAGGTCTGCTAAGCCTAGGCATTTCATGGAACTGGTAGGAAAAAAGAAACTTGCTGTTACTTTAAACCAGTGGCTCTCAAGTGATGACATTTGGTAATGTCTGGAGATATTTTCAGTTATCACAGATGGAGGTCAAGGGTTACAACTGGCATCTAGAAGGTAGTGGCCAGAGATGCTGCTGGATGTCCTACAATGCACAGAAGAGCTCCCCACCTCAAAGAATTATCTGACCCAAAATGTCAGGAGCATCCAGGTTGAAAAATCCTGTTTAAGGAGTTCTTGGGACAAAGGCCTGGAATTGCTGGTGCCACCACCAAATAAAGGCATGCCAGATAGTTTCAGAGTAGATTAAAGACGGGGAGGGGAAGAATGGAAGAAGAGTGAGAATGATGGTTCTGATATATTTAAGGACCTGGATTCAGCTATGCCTGAAACCAGTAAATGGGGATTCTTGTGCCAATAAATCTCCTTTTGTGATTGTGCCATTTTACACCGGGTGTCTGTATCTGCAACTAAAAGTCCTATTCACACTCCTACGTATGAAATCTTAAGCCAAATTCTATAGGAATACAAAAATGAATCACACATATATCCTTTGCTTCAGGGAACCTACAGTATAGACAGAGGGAAGAAGACATACGCAAATGCCTAAACAAAATGGAATGCTAAGCACTACAGGAGTAGAAGTGCTAAGGAAGTTAAGATAAATACATAGAAGTGCTAAGGAAGTTAAGATAAATACAAAAATCGCACTAGATAGTTCATTTCAAATACATTTTTAAGAGCAAATAGGATGATTTAAATATTTACCAAACTCTACTCTTCTTAGAAACCAGCCACCAAAGACCCTCAGAGACTCCAAATTGACTCAATTGCCCTGTAAAAAAGGCAATATATGACATTTTAACTCATATCAAAAAAGGGCCAGAAAGAGCCAAAGTGAAATTCACATTTGAATGACTTGTTTATACCTTATTTCCATGTATCCTCTGCTCCCTGCTATGTAGAATAAGAAAGGATTTCAATTACATATAACACAAAAGGACTAAGAAACAGAACAAAAACATACAGGCAATTTGCAAAGTATCTACATACTGCCTCTAAAGGTGCCATTCAGGGATGATTTTGCTCCTCTCAAACAGTAATTTTCTGCCCCATGCACCAAAGCCCACATACGCAGCTGGAATGGTGCCAGTCCCCTATGTCTGTGGCCCCTGCAGTATCATGTGGCCTTGCTCCTTCTCTGGAATTCACATTCCTCCTTTGCATACCCGTAAGCAGAATCCACCTCAACAGAAAACACAGCAAAGGAATTTTCTGGGTTTCAGCCAGATCTCCAAGGGCAGGACTTATTTCTTAGGTAAAAGACAAGACTTTCTTCCCCCAAAGGAACTGAATGGAAAAAGGACAGCTCTCTGTGCCAAGTGTAGGGTTTAGAGCCACAGCAACAAGAAACAGAATCTTGCCCAGGGAGGCTACAGTTGTGTCTCAGAACTCAGGCAACTTAGCTCAAGGTTAGGAAAGACACACACACAGCCAGCAGAAACACAGGAGGGGCGTGCTCACGGCCTCAGCCACATACTGTAGTCTCTTTAATCAAATTGGAAATTTATTCTCAGTATAACGTGCAATTCTCAAGACTGAGTATAACTAGCCTTGAGCAGCACTCTACAATCTGGCTCTGTGTACTTGAACTGATTCCATTCAGTGTGTTTTATCAGAATCAAGGCAGCTACTGGAAAATGCAGGCTTTGCTCTAAATTCTTCCCCTCACCATGCCCTTGTTTTAAGAGGAAAATAAAGCACATGTTTTTTCCCTCCAGGATGCCTCCCTCTTGTACTCTGCTCCCCAGTCCCTGGAACCACTGCTCCTGGGAGTCAGCACCAGCCACGTGCCTCGAGGTCAGCCTGGCTGCTGTGTCTGGGTGAACGAAAAGGTAAGTGTTACAAGCCCTTGCTACTGAGAAGGAGACAGAGAAAAGGAACAACTTGCCCCCTGCCTCTTCCTCGCTTCCAGCGAACAAGGTCAGGGCCCTAATCCTGGGCCCCATCACGGACCCAACCAGGCTGTGAAATCTTGCCTTGGTGTGAAAGGGCCAACCTCCAGAACCAAGGGAAAACAAGTACTAATTGTTTCACCACTTCTCAATCAGCCAGCCTCCTTATTAAACACAAGAGGAGGATGTGTTCTTTAGTCATCCTTTGTTTCCAGTAGGAAGTGTAAATACATCCCCAGGTAAAAAACAAAATTGCCCATAATCCCAAACTCAGAAATAACCAGTTAACAATTCAGTTTTTCTCACATGTAATTCTTTGTGTATACTAAATGGTAATTTCCTTTACAAAAAAAAAAAGTTGGGAGTGGGGAATCACAGTGCTCTGTAACTAACTTTTATGGTCATGGGCATATTGCACTGACAAGCAACCTATTTAGAACTATATCATTTCTTTCTGACACCTGCAGCAATTTCATTCACTACAGACCCAATATACAGTGAGAACACACACACAAATTTTAACCTATTTCTCTACTGAGAAACTTGCTCATCCTATTTGCTCTTAAAAATTCATTTGAAATGCACTGTCTACTGAGATTTTTGTATTTAACCCACTTCCAAAGAACCTTACATGAGCTATCGTACATTCTGCTCAGTACCTCGCCATTTGGCAAATGTGTGCTGAGCAGCCCAACATTTGCATAAACTGCCCAGACTCTTAGGTGTGTTTAAGAGAATCCAAGGTGTTTGTATGTGTGTCCTGGAGAAAAGGTCAGCAGGGGAGGAAGGCACGAAATTACAAGAGTGAACTCAGTGTTGTTTGCAAGACTAGAGAGAAACATTCCCTTGGAGGGAGAGGGGGGGATCTGGGAACAGAAACTGAAACAGAAAAACCTTTAAAAAGATAGCAATGGACTGTGCTGCTGCTGGTCACAACTACTAGGAAACAGGCAGCCCTAACTGCTGTCCCAGCTGAAGCCATGAATCTGCTACACTGACAGATCCTAAAGGGGAATTCTGTGGCTGGAATGCTGAAGTAAGCACTGAACTTGGCAGCCTCCTGCACAGGTCTCAGCAAGTCACCTACTTCTCAGAATCTCAACTTCCTCTTCTATCAAAGTGAGACATTACCAGATACCTTGTGGGTTGCTTCTAGGATAAAAGTAAGTAATGAACGTGAAAGTTGTTAGTATAAAGCCTAGCACATATTAGCACCCACTAAATCCTAGCGTATGCAAAGTAAAGGAAGGTCAGCTCTCTATAAAAGTAACAGTATCTGAGAAGCCCAGGCCATGAGGGGAAGCCCTGGGGTCTGACTGGACAGCACCAAGAGCCCAGGAGCACTGAGAAATCAGACACCTGAGCAGACACCATCCAGGAGGGGACTCACCTAGACCTCACTGCCCCACATGAAGCCAGGCAGGCAAACTGCCCAGCAGAGACCTTCCCAAATTCCTTACCTACAAAACCATATGCAAATTAAATGGCTGTATTAAGCCCCTAAAAAAAATGTTTGAAATACATTAACAGTACTAAAGACAATGAACTTTTGTTCCAACTGCCTTTCAGTGCAGAACTGCTAATAAATAACAAGAATTTATTCTCTACCAGCCAGCAACAGCTAAAGGCAATCACATTTAAAAATCTGACTTTTCCAAACATCATGTAAGCAACAGAACTAAATTTCCTCCAATTCACCCCACCCCCTACTCTCCAGAAATCCCCAATATGTGAGAGCAGCAATGCTCTGATTAATAGGAGCAGAACATTCCTTTCTTCCTTCTGCCTGTCCTGAGGTAGCACAAGGACCCCCAGGAACAGACTACCTGTTCAACACCACTACAAAAAGCACAGGTCTGTAACTGGCAAGCGTTTTTGCCGCATATCTAGGACAATGCTACAAACGTCAGAGCATAAACCCCCTAAATGCTTGAATGTCAGCACCAAGAGGGCAGAATTGCTCTCTGTTTTGCTCACCGTGTAGCATAGTCCAAAGTGTCTGGGCCAGTGCCTGGCACACACCAAGTACTCAATAAATTTGTTCAATGTATGAACGACTGTAATTAATAAAAAGTTAGTGATTTCAAGGTTTTTAAGTCATGGGAAAGAAATACCCCAGGTACAATTGGACAAGAACTGTGACAAATCTGTAACATCTCCAACCCAACGTCTGAGCATATAATGCATGTGACAAATATTTACGCATGAAATAGTAAACTATTTCATGCTGTAAAAATAGTAAACCAGAAACGCTGCGATTAAGTCCCCTTCTGAATTATAAGATTTTTCTAGACAACTGAAGGCTGACCCCTCTAAGTACCTAAGTTATTTTTATTTTCACAATTTGGGGATGGGAATAGTTTAGTGTGTTTTTTCAAAGGCTACAGAGAACAGAGTTTAACCCCTTCTATATTAGGGGTAGTATTATACAATGACCACAGGAGCTACTGAGGTTGTGTTAAGCTCCATGCTGCTGTGGGCTGGGCAACTGGCAAGACTGTATAGGGTGAGCACGCGTCTTGAGGGACAGACATGTCTCAGCTTTTAACGGAATGTCCCACATCCCATCGACTCTCCCTACGCCAGTGCTGGCACACACTCTCTCAGTGCCCCAGAGACCAAAGCAGAGGTGCCTCAACGGCGCGTGCAGCAGACCCCAGCTGACAATGCTGCTGAAGCCTATGGATCCTTCTCAGAAGGAGGTTTTTAAATGTGTAAAACAGAACACCAGGGAATACAAAAGAACTTAGCCCTACTATGATTAAGTTACCAAATAACTGTGATACAGTGTGACTTATTACCATATTTGACAAGATCTAGAGGCAAGACAAGTAACGGCTATAATTCAAAGTAACGATGAACATACATGATATTTTTTTAGGCATGTATAACAACTGTAACACATTATGAAAATAACTGATTTTATTGATGTCACTGTCTTAGGAGCTGCTAGGACTCCTGGGGCTTGTTGCCTACATTCATAATGGAAGAGGCATTAAATTTCAGTCATAAGTTGGTAAAAATTAAGATTTTCACCCATCCAAGCTCATGGATCCTCCCTACTTCATAGTCAGATCCCAGGACCCTTGGATTAAAGGAAGCCCAGGGAGGTGGGAGGAAGCAGCCACAATTAACTCAAGGGTAACGACCACCACCAGTCGTCTCTCTTGGGACCACAGTGTGTATATACTGTACACGTGAGTAATGCAACAAAGCCAAAGTGTTGCCAGAAACTATTACCACCAAAGTCTACAAAGAAAAATGAAAATGGCACGATGTAGCCGATATGGAAAGCAAATTCTAGTTGGGCAGAACTCAAGTGTCCATTAGTTAGAGTTATGGAATTAACTTCTACATCATGTGAATTTTCCATCAATATATAAACATTACAACTCTTCAAATGTTACAGATATGAGATTTCAGTCTGATGTGATTTACTGTCTAGTAAGTCCTTGAATGTGGCAACTGAATCTAATATACAAACTGATGGAAAATTATTTTCAAGTATCAACTTTCTATTATCTCAGTCAATGGGAGAAGAGGAAAAACATGACAAAATAAATACCTTTGAATCCTCATTTCAAGAAACTTGTTATTTGGGATGCAGTGCACATTGAACTGCAGAGGAGCCTTACTCTAGAATGTTCTTCCATTGACTCTCCAGTAGCATCTGCTGATTCTTCCGTATCCAGTTCAAACATCTCCTCCACTCCCTCTTCCAGGTTCCCATGGCACCCAGTCCTCTGCCTCATACAGGTCACCGCGCTGAGTCTGTGCCCCACACCACACTTCGGGCTGGGGGTATGATACTGTGTGAGTTATTCCTGGGGATCCTGCAGGTCTGGGTCAGAGTTCACTAAACACACATACTTAAATGTGAGAGGCAAATAAATGGCAGTTTTCTGTTTCTACCCCTTAAAAAGCAAAGTGGATAATTTACCTTGATTTAAATGTATTTACTTGAAAAATGGAAAAAACTACTATGCGTTAACTCTACAATTAAAATGAAAGAAACAAACAATAAAATTATTTTCTTATCTTACCAAATGTCAGGTAGAGAAAGTATGACACCAGTATTTTAAATAATCCAATATACACTGTCAGGGGGAAAAGCTAAACTTCTGACACCTTCACTTGAATCTAGTTGTTTAAGTTAATATCCCAGGCACTAAGGCCACTTAGCAAAGCCAGCCATATGCCAGACGCCTTGCTTTACATAGATTACCTCAGTGTATCCTCGCAGCAACCCTCTGAGGAAAACATTTCCATTTCACAGAAATGCAGACTCTTTGGCATCAGGATCTGTGCTAGGCACTGAGATTGCAGATGAAGGGGCACCACCAAGAGTGAGGACAGAGATGTAAAACTATTTAGAAAACAAGGTGGTGGGGGCCATGGGAGCAACAGGAGCCTCAGCTCACCAGGTGAACAGAAAAGGCACCGCCTGTTCTGGGGGATGGGCAGGACAGGAGAAGGTCAGAGAACACTGGCCATAGCAGAGGAGCCCCGGACTGAGCCTCCATGGACTGGACATTGGTCAGGAGAGGTGAGGAGGGAGGCGCCGAAGGCCACCAGCAGACCCTGAGACAGACAGGTGAGGCTGGGCCAGTTTCCATTCCTAGCAGATCACACAGCAGCTGTGGAGAGGATGGTGTGACGGGCAAACAGAAAAGGACAGTGGGCAGGATACTGAGTGAAAATGGCTCAGCTGCCTGCCTCCATCCCCCAGGTCATGACCAGCCCCTGGAGGCGGGGAATGTCTCCTCGGCAGTGCCTGGCCCTGTTCCTCATTCAGGCTGAAGCGACTGATGGCACAACCAATGAGCCACTGGGAAGGAAGAAATGAGGGCCCCAGCTCAGGTGGAGACGATACACATGGAGTGATAAGGATGGAATAAAGTACCCACAGGGTGGAACCAGCAAGAATTGGAAACCGGTGGGATGTCAAAGCCAAGGAGACAGATGGCAGAACCAGCCACTAAGACCGAAAAAATCAGGTATCTGAACACACACAATTCAGTACTCATTCATATGTGTTCCTTCTCTTTTCAAGGACATTTATTCCTGAAAAAAAGACTGGAAATTGTGCAGAGAAAAGCCAGGGTGGGCGGCAGCTCAGGGGATAATTCCCTCACCCATCGACTCCCAGTCTACATCAGCATTCTGGCCAAAAAATTGGGACAAATTTAAAAAATTAAGTGTGTGTGAAGAGCTGTTATTTCTTTTACTTATTTACAGTAAAAGAGACACAATTTAACAGTGCTTATCAATAAAAAAGATCTGGAAGGCCTGAGGTAATCTCTGAGTAGCAGGAATGCTGTAGCTTTTTGTTTTGTTTTATTGCTTAACAGTGTATTTTTTTTTATAATTTTCATATATTGCTTTCATAATCTAAAAAAGATTCTTTTTAATTTTTTTAAAAATAAGTTTTTCTTAAACTAAAAAATTTTAGAGGTTACTATCTACTCTAAAGGCCTATTAGGTAAGGTCTAGGGTCAAAATTATTTGGAAAGAGGAAAAATCTTCATTTTAAATATATGATGATAAATTATTTCAATGTACAAGTGAAATGGCATACATTTCCAAGTGCCCCCAAATGCTTCACAATATACAAAAGGCTTTAAGTCATGAAACACAACCTGAAAAATAAACTTCAATGTCTATAGGAAAACTTCAGATGTCAGTCTAAAATCAGTAAAACAGTATCCTTTCATATGCATACATAATTACTTAAGACAAAAATTTGTAGCTTGAATCAAAATTGCAATAACAGTAAGAACTGGTATATTTTATTAAGTTGTCAGTTCAAACTTGAGTTTAGATAAACCATTACTCTTGTTAATCAGATATTCTTGCTTCTTCCTAGGAACTGTAGTAGAATGAATATGATTGATTCAAATTATTCCATATTGTGTCTACCTTGACAATACTGATCTTTTAGGTGAAAAATCATTTATAGCACAGTACTACCTTTTGCATAGATGGTGCCTTTGCTCAAATTATTAAAAGCCAAATCTCTGTCCTCTCCCACCTCGCAGACAAAAGCCAATGGGTGGTGAACTTTGGTCAGCCAAGTGTGGGCTGGAGTTCAGCCCCTGCTTACACTGTTGTCTGGGTGCCTTTGTGCAGTGTGCAACCCACACAAACATACATAGTAGCCCAGTCACAGTCCTCTCACCATCACCCGTGAGATCTCTGGTCATTTCCAAATGAGTGTTACAAATTTAAACTCATAATGCATGCTTTAAAACTCAGTCACCAGAATGGTCTCTAGTATATCCTACAAATAGATAGAATATTTACTGTTTTTAAGTATACCATACTAACTTTTAGCATTAACTACATTTTTTAATAAAACCTATTATATATGTTCAAGAACCCTGAACTTCATTCACATCAGTGGTACAACCAAGTCTTTCCTCTCATAAAATCCAGTCCTTTTCTTAAGGTAAACTATTCCCACCAAGCAGACATTCCTTTTCTTTAACCTAGATCAACAGGCCAATCAGGCCAGGAAAGGATATTATTCAGAACTGGTCTACTTTCCACTTAACGTATTTTATAAAATTTCTGCAATACCAAGTGTAACAACACTATTTGCTGCTCCTTGGCTTTTTCAGAAGTTATAAAATGGTAACTTCAATAAATGTTTATAAAACCCAGAATGTATGTATCCTAGTACATGATACCACCAAATCAGAAGTGGCAAATACCTTCTTCCTGCTTTGAGAGAGAAAGAAAATCAAAGAAATACACAAGACAGAAAAATGCAACAGTATAAAATTATACATATAATGAAGCTGTCCAAGTTTGAATTCATAACCAGTGCCTACCCCTCAGCTAACATTTGTTCTCCTCACTGACCTGCCCACACTTTTACTGTGTGAGAAAGAAGATCTGATCTTGTTCTAGCACCCAACCATTCCCCCAAGGCCATTTACTTCCATGTCACACTGAAGGGACTAAACTGCAGGATTCTTAAAATCACTTCCAGTTTCAAAACTTTACTATTCTATAAAAATAAATTAGAATAAAAAGTGAAAAATACAAAAACAAAAAAATCTCCAAATCAGGAACATGATGACCTATGTAAAATACGTACTATATGTAAATTGCAAAAAAGAGAGAGAGAGCAAAAGAACAAAAACCTCAGCAGGTAAGTAAGTACTCACGGGGTAGACCCAGCTTGCCAAAAGTTCATGTGAAAAAGATTTAAGGATTTTAGTTGGCCATAAGCCCAGGATAAGCAGCAGAATGGCCTGGATACCAAAAGAATGACAAGGAACAAAAAGTCTATGGCATCCGGAGAAATGTCGCCCTTAAATTAAGAGAAGGGTCATAGCCTCTTCATCCTTCTTGCCCATCAGCTACACAGGATGTTCCGTTTTCAGTCTTAGGAGACTTTAAAAGCAGCAGCGATAAGTCACAAGATGCCTACAACTCCAGGAACTGCGTCTGGGGAGGGAAGCTATGGGCTTTCCACTCGGGATGGGGAAGACAGGAAACATACCAGTGCCTCTGCACATCTGTCACGGGTCTGGAGGCAGAAGCTCTCTCGTAAGTGGAAGGAAAGAAGGCGAAGCACAAAGTGAGAAGGATTCTACCTGGAATCAAGAGTTCCTTCTTTCAGTTAGAACCATGTAGAATGGTAGGACTTCTTGAGAAATGCTGAGCATCCCTTGAGGAGAAGGTTTGAGCGGCAGATGGAGGGAGCATGTCCACGCTGCTCCAAGTCAGACTGTCAATCCCCCAGTCTAGGGCTTTATTTAAAGACAGGCACTGAGACCCTGCCTCCACCTTCAAGGGCTTCCAGAGCAGCAGCTCCCACCAGGCAGGAGTTTGAAGGCAGAGTTCCCTCCCTCCGTGCTCAGGCTTTGCTATGTTGGGGGTGGGGGGAGCTCTAATTTCAACTTCATGAGACCAAATATTTTACAATCAGGAACATTCCTAAAGAACAACACCGAAACCAAGACTGATGAAAGATAAAGACTTGGCTGCAACCACAAGAGCCGCTGCTGGGAACATATTCAAAGTTTCGCTATTTTTCCCATGCCAAGGGAATGGCTAGTGTGTGACTTGCTGAATCTCAGTACTGATCTGCTCTTGATTAATTTTACAATCAAAGAACAAGAATTCCACCCACCAAGCGGGAATTGTAGTCTCTGAATCCTGATGACATTTTCAAACGAGATTTCACCTTGATTTATAAGGATAAAAATATAAAGATAAACCCTAAAGGGAGGAAAGGGTAATGAACTCATTAATGTACTTATCTCCTTTAGAACTTGTTAGTAAAATATACTTCCACTGCACAGACATCTTGGGGAAGCCTCTTTATGGCTCTCCTCTCCTTTTCATCCCTCTCTTTCTCTCCTCTCCCCCTTCCCCATCCACTTCCCTCCCTCTCTTCTCCTCCCCCACTTTTATTGTCCTCCTCTCCCCCTCACTCCCCCTCACTCCCAACATTCACTCCCCCAGAGCTAACAAAGATTTCTTAACCTCCATCTTAGCTCTGAATTATTTATCCTAAACTTGACTCGAATTTCCAATCACCTATGAATCACCCAAGAATAACCCAGATCTCAGGTACCTTGACCTTAAACCAGCCAAATCAAACTCATTATCTTTGCCCTAAAACAGGCCTCCTCTCTTCTTGTTTCCCAACTGCCTTTTGGATACTAGTTTTGAAAACTGGAAAGTGGCTTTTCTCATCTCTCTCCTTTTTCCATGTTCAATCAGCCATCAAAGCGTATATTCTCTCACTAGAAGCCCAAAACTTCAAGTGCTGGTCTAGGCCAGTACTTAACTCAACCAGACAAGAGCCAAGACCCTTCAACCCATGGCCCAGCCCCTGGCCTTTCCCAGAAAATATCACCACCCATCCCACTCTCCACAAACAGCCTGATCTTCCAGGAACACAGCTCTGATGGTGTCAGCCTACCAATCACACACCTTTCAGAGCTTCCCTCCAATCTACCAACACCCCAACCTTCGGGACCCTCCAGGATGGGGCACCAACTGTCTCTTCCTGGAGCTCCCTATTCACCAACTGGGGAGGCGAGAGGGGCGGGGGTAGTCACACCACTCCACTCTCGCATATCCTGGGCTCCTGCCCATTTACATTTCCACCTCTGTGCCTTGGCTCATGCAGCTTCTTCCATCCACATGTTCTTTCTTACCCCCTGGATGGAGCCCTTGAACCACTCAACGTATTCATTTTGTCAGGAAACAGAGCCCCAGAGGGCTGGAATGACTGGCATCTGACAGAACCTCCTGTCTCCTTTCAGAGCTCTTTTTTAGACCACAACAGGTCCTCAAGATTTGCTTTTAACTGGGAGGAAATGTAGTCTTTGGTTTGAAGTTTCGTTATTAGACTAAATCCTCAAATCCCAGTAAATTAAAAAACAAAACACAGCAGCCAGTGCTCACATTTCCAGTGACTGAGAGGGATGTGTCTTAGACTCAAAGCCTTACAGATTTGGACTTCCTAGTTCAACATCAGGCACCAGGTGGGTATGAAGGCATGGGCACACCTGCCCACCCTGGGACCTGCACGAAGGGCATGAGGGCAGAGTTACCCTCTCCCAACAGATAGGAGCCTGGCAGTCTCCACTGCCTCTGTTTATTCAATCACAGTTAAAGCAAAAAAAATTGTTAGACCTAAGGAACCTTCAAAATCTAGAGTGAGGTGCCCCATGACACTGTGGACCTTTAACACCTATATCCAAACCACAATGCTGACTCCCAAACTGGAAACAATGTTTCTGAGAATGATATTTCAGCTTAAAGTACATAGTCTTTCCTGAGTAAAATCAACTGGGAGATTGTCAAGTGGGATTTACTGCATTTGCAACTTAATTACCTCTGAATACCAAATGCTACTTAGAGGTTTTACGTCTCCCTCAGCCCCTTTCATTGCGAGACTAATATGTAAGCACCTTCCAAAACCCGTCTTCTCCATGAGGGCAGGAACTGTACTTTGCTCATGCTGGCATCTCTGTCCCAAGTGCCCGGCACTGAGAAGATGCACAGTTAATGTATTGTAGTCAACAATGGACTGGAAGGAGAAGCTGGATTTATTGGCTGAGAACATTTGAAAATACTACAGGACTACCTAAACAGTGTGTGTCAACAACAAAACAATTAAAACAGAATTGTATGCTCTGGTGGTCTGGAACACTGAGCTCCTTACTTGGGGGAAAAACCCAGAGTTCACAATCTCAGCTAGTTTAGACACTAAAGAATTGACAAAATCAAACCCTGGTATGATGTTCTTAGCAGCTGCACTAATATCGGGTGGGACAGGCTCTTGAAGGGCTGCCTTCCCTGAACCTCCAGTGTAATATAAATCCCTACGTATTACCTTCCTATATTTTTAAATTTAGGAAGAGAATGCCTTCCATTCACCTAGAAACACAGTAATACGGCTATAAGAGAGTTATGACTATAATAGAAGCATGAGCAATATTTGGCGCTCATTCTATAATTAATAATGAGTGCACAAGGAGCGAAACACATTACTCACATGCTTAAGTCAAATTCTACAATTAAATCTCTAGTATTTTAATTTTGGTCTATAAATTATGTGTGTAAAAAAACCAGAAGCCTGACACAATAGAGACCATCACAATAGGCCTGTGCAAATGCCTCTGGGCAAATACTGCCTCAAAGATCTTACAGCTTATTTTCACCTAATGACTGATTTCCTTTGGGTCCACCCAGTAACAAGAACTTCCACAGAATACCATTTGGCCAATTCTCTGCCTTCCATGGTCTACAATTATGAACTCCACTAAACAAATAAACTTCCTTCCTGTTTTTAAAGTTTTCCAAAATTGGAGAATCTACGTCTCTGGTTGGCACACTATAATAGCCCTGGCCATGAAGAAATTCTTCACAGTATTTTGAGACATGAAAAGGACTTCAGAAACAAATGAGCAGCCACTGCCTACCCCTATGCTAGGGAAGGGGAAATCAAGGCAGAGTTTGTGACCCTGGGCAAGGTCACACAGGATTCTGGTGGCAGAGGCCCAGGGAATTCTCTCTGCCCTATTTTCCCCTTATCTGATCTAAATTACTGGTGCCCCGACAAAAGCATTTGCTCTTGCTCTGTGCTATGGAACCAGGGCTTATGTTGACTTCATGCAGTACATGTAAAAACAAACCACCAAAATATCATAGTGAGTACAGGGTGATTCAAAAAACTCTGGACTAAGAGTCAGGTTGTTAACACCTCGATCTTAGCTATGACTTTGACAAAGCTACCTCACGTCTGGAGGGCTCATGTTTCGTCTTTAAAAAATGGGAACAGAAGTAACTACAAAAGTCTTCTCCACCCCAAAATTCAATGATGGCGAAGATGGCTTTCCCTTACTAAGTGCTAATGTGAGCCCAGCAATGTTCTAAGTATATTTTGTGAAGAAATCCTCTATGGCCTGGAAGATGGCTATTATCCCATTCCGTGGGTGAACACATTCATGACCTTGTCCCGGATCATACCTCCCCTGGAAATGAGTGGAGAAGGGATGTGTCCTAGGCCGATGGCTCCAGGGGTCCCTCTTCCTTATGAGAGGTGGACAATCTAAGATGACTGACCTGACTTTCAGTGATACAGACATAGATTCCAAACTGAGAACAATCAAAGTGATCATTCGACATGATGACCTCTTTTTACAGATCAAGGACTGAGGACCAGGGAAGTATAAGTCAAGAAATCTAAAGGAAATACATGGCTACGCCCACCCCATTGCCTAGATAAGCTCATCCTAGAGTGTGTGTGCATCACTTACATCATCTCATCTGGACCAACCAGGCCTACCTAATACAATGCAGTTATCATCATTCCCACGGCATCTGGCCACAGCTAAATGGCAAACTCAGGGAGAACCTAGGCCTCCAACCAAGCTGGTTAACTTCCCACCTCGTGTACTGTCATAGGCTAGAGAGAATGGCCCCTGTGCTGGGGTCTCTGGAGAGCCTATTCTGAAATGACTCTTACCAAACTTCCCAGAGAAGCTGAGTAACTATAAAACATGGTTCTATGGTGCTCTGAAAAGAAAATCAGATAGGTAGTGACGATAATATTCCAAAACTCACAACTCAAAAGAAAATATAGAAAATTCAGATTTATGGTCACCTCAGAACTGACCTCTTTCAGTGTATCATTTCGTTGCCTCTAACCTCCCCTGAGTCATGATCTATCTTCAATCTTCCTACCAGTGATTTTTCTCTTATTTCCTGTTTTCTTCCCTTCCTTTTCATGGACATCATGAAATTCTGTCATTTAAAAAAATATTAGCTCCACTTCTTGTACAGCTTTAATATTAAACACCTACTTTTAAAAGCGGGTTAGAGGAATAGTTTACCCCTCTCACCAAGGGGGAAAAAAATTCAATTTCTTAGTGAGATAAGATTTTTCTTAAGTCCTGACCACCCTTGTTTTATATCTTGAACATATCTTGTAATCCCTTTATTACAGAGATAGCATAGGTACAACAGATAAAACATGAATTTAAAGCCAGACAATTCAAGCTTTAATCATAACAGCTATGACAAATTACCTAACTGCTGTGAACTTCAGTTTCTTCATACTTCTTTCCCAAAAAGAGTGGGGGGAGGAATACCACTACCTCCACGATTATTAACAAGTTGACAGCTCCCAACTCAATGGCTAGCACATATTAAGTGATTGAAAACATAATCACCTCTACCTTTCCATGGCTGTATTAATGTACATGTAATTTTCCCTCCTGTTAAATCTGCTTTACAAATGACATTTCTCTGAGCACACTCAGAATCTCCCTCACTAGAGGAGAAGTTCCATTATACACACCTACCCCAACTCTCCTGAGTCTGCAAGTCACTAGAGCTCAATACTGGGGAGCTATGTCACCACACTGGACTTCAGCAACTTCCACTCTCTTCAGATGCTCAGGCCTGGTTTCTTCCTGCACACAGATCACACGACTGGTGGGGCCGAGTGTTTGTGACACCTGTCGGAGGCTCTCCACCTACCCCAACAAACTGCTCAACTTCAAGCTGCCTCTCTTTGCCCATTTCCTCACAGGCACCTTAGCCTACTCTGAAATATACATGGACACACTCAAGTGATTAAGTAAGGTATTCCGAAATACAACACATTGATAGACTTACATACTTCCGATTTTAGTAAAATACTTTAGAGAAAAGCACATACAGATCAGCAGGGCAATATTCACAAGGTGTGCAAAATCTAGGGTCCAAGACCTTGGGTTGAAGTTCTGTCACAACTAGCTGTGGGAGCTTGCTCAAATTAAGTTACTTCACTGCTCTGGTTCTCAAATTCCTCATGTAGAAAAAAGACTAAGGAATTACATTCTGGTTACACCAGAGTAACCACCACACTAGGTACAATTACTGATAGGTACATGTATGCCCTAAGGTGTGCTGGGATAAAAGAAAAGCATCTTTCTTAACTCTGCATCTCCTTGTGTCTGGGTATTTGATGCGATGACCCTTCCCCAAGGTTAAGTGTCACTAGTCTCAAAAACAAAGCAAACAGAGCTGGAAAGCAACCCTGAGTAATTCCAAAACATGCTGTAAAACTACAGTAACTACTTCCTCACTATTCTTTTTTAAATTCCACCATATCAATGACCTACAACTCAATCATCTTTCTTTTAAAACTTAGCTCATCTCTCATCTCTTAAGAAGTCTTCCCCCTCCCAGCTGAGTGATTTATTGAGCATACATCTGTATCATCACCTTATAGTATCTTCAAAGGTGCGCCTCTCCCAGCTATAATGCAAGCTACTCAAAGGCTGGGCTTCTGTCCTATTCTCTGAGTCCACCGTGCCTACCACCACACATGCCCAAAAACCACTGACTTAAGCTGCAAACTTAACCATGTTTTAAACAGTTGACATTTGCAGACGGTCTTCACAATTTCCTGCACAGATTCTGACATTACTCAATTTTAAAACAGGATCTATTAAAAGATAAATACAGAATACATTAATTTTAAGGCTGAGAAAGAAAGGCTCAGCAAAGTTAATGGCCAAGCTCAACCAAAGTAAGTGAATAAGGCCTATGAGTTTAATCCCATTATAATACATGACAGACATAAAAATTAATATGAAGTACTAAAGTACATGAAAACGAAGGACATCCTCTTCTATCACATCTTTGTTATAAATCTAACAAAATAGTATGGACTGCTGGTTCATCACTCTGCAAATAGCAAAATCAGAAACAGAAATAATGGAAAAATTAAAGATACTTAACTTTAAATTCATAACTATAGCCAAATAAAGTTCTTTTTTTAAAATACCGTTGGGACATGCAAATTAAAGCAACACATATGAGTTGCCACTACACACCTATCAGAATACCCACAACCTAGCACACTGACACCACCAGATGCTGCACAGGATGTGGAGAAACAGGAACTCTCAGCATTCATTGCTAGTGGGAATCAAAATGGTACAGCCACTCTGGAATATAGCTGGGCAGGTTCTTACAAAACTGAACACATTCTTACTATATGATCCAGCAATCGTTCTCCTTGATGTTTACCCTAAGGAGCTGAAAACTTACATACACACAAAAACCTGCACAATACTGTTTATAGCAGCTTTATTCATATTTGCCAAAACTTGGAAGCAACCAAGACGTCTTTCTGTGGATGAATGGATTACCTGAGGTATATCCTGACAATGGAATATTATCCAGAACTAAAAAGAAATGAGCTACTGAGCCATGAAAAAACACAAAAGAGACTTAAAATGTGTATTACTAAGAGAAAGCTGATCTGAAAACATATATATTTATTTTATTCCTACTAGATGACATTCTGGAAAAGGCAAAATTATAAAGATCAGTGGTTGCCAGGGGTTGAAGAGATGAATAGGCAGAGCACAGAAGATTTTTATGACAGTGAATCTATTCTGCATACTACAAATATATGCCGTTATACATATGTCAAAACACACAGAATGTGCAACACCAAATATGAACCAGTGTAAACTATGGACTGGGTGATGATGTGTCAAGGCAGGTTCATCAGCTGTTAACAAACATTATCTAGATGTTGCTGAGGAATGTTGATAATGGGGGAGGCTATGCACATGTGGGAAGAGAGGGTATATGGGAAATCTGTGTGCCTTCTGCTCAATTTTGCTCTGAGCCTTAAACTGCTCTAAAAAAATTAGGTCTATTAAAAAAAAAAGAAAAGGGCAATCTGAATCTAATTTTCAATAGCAATCTGATTCCTAGCCTATTCTAATATCCTACTAGAATTTGGAGAAAAGTTAAATATACTGAAAAACAGAAAAGGCCAAAGTCTTTTTTAATTCAATAAACTGGATTGTTAACATGTAAAACATTCAAAGTTTTAAGAGGGTGCAAGAGTATGCAGTGCAAATTTTTTTTCCTTCTACTCCTATTCACCAGACACCCAATTTCCAGATTATTGAAATTTTTTAAAGTTTTCTTTCATGGGACATTATTTTCAGTATTACTTTCCCATATACAAAGGACTAATCTGCAATCAAGGCATTTGTTCCTGAAACTATGAGCAACTCCTCTAATGGTAGGAATGTAGAAAACACACACATTAAGAACCTTGTGATTCAAAATGTGGTCCCCAGACGAACAGCGTCAGCACCACCTGGGAGCTGTTGGAGATGCAGGCTCTTGGGTTCCATCCAGATCCAGCAGAGCAGAGCTGTACTTTAATAAGATGCCCAAGTGATTTCTATGTGCTGGTATAAGACAACATCACCCGTTTTCATGGAGTTTAATGACCAGTAAAGGAGCTACAACATTCAAATAACTACCACACAAAGCATCACACAGAATGGACTCTGCGGCTATGAGTGTTTGGGGGAAGATCAGCTTTGGTCCCCTAAAGCATCCCTACTGCCCCAGGATAAAATGCCAGCTCCTCTAAAAGGGTCTATATGCCATAAGAACTGTGGCCTCTGTCCACCTGCCCAGTCTTACCCTCCATTACTCTGTACAGCAGATGCTCCTGCCAGCCTGACCAGCAGCCTGTGACTGAGGGTCCTCCACCACGCCTCCAGGTCTTCTGCACTTTCTACTCCAACGGCCTGGTGCACTGTCCCCTGCCTGGCTAAATCCTCCTCGGCCACATTCAGGCTGGGGCAGGAGCCACATCCTCTCCTCCCATGGCACAGCCAGCTGGCTAGTGGTCTATCCTCCCCTGCCAGAACTCCTACAGAGCAGAGGAAATACCTTAGGGGCTCCTTTTCATCCAATGAATGAATATCAGAGATGCTTCAGGGAAGATGGGAAGGATTTAGACAGTCAGAAACAGAAGACCAAGACTGAGGCACATACAGGTTAAGGTCAGTTTAAAGAATCTGTCTAGAGGAAAAAAATATAGTTTCCTTTTTCCTCATTATGAAATCAGCTCTGGGCTTGGTGTCCTGGTGTGTATTAGACGGGGTTTCTATCTCTGCTTTTCTCCATTCTCTCTTAGTAAAACCAACCTGTGCCCAAGTTACTGTCACTCCAAGCAATTATAGCTCCCAAAGCCACTGCCAAACAAAACTGCCCCAAAGGAGTTCTGCTGAAGTCTTGATTAGACTATACCAGCTTTCTTGGTAGAGGCAGCAAAATTTCAAATTCAGGGAATGTCTATGACAAGGAGTTTATCCCTCTTTATTAAATTTAAACATCTGCTGATTGAAAGTAATATAATTCCACAAAAGGACTAAATTTATATTTTGAAATACTTCATCATATTAATCTGGGGCAAACCAACTTCAGACTGACTAAGCAAACAGCCACTCTGCTGCCTAAACACTAGCAACAGTCAGAGCCACACCTTACCGAAGGCTGCCACACTCAGGAACAGGAGGCCAAGTTCAGCGGTCCAAGGCACCCAAGGTGGGCTGATCCAGTCTGCAGGAAACCTCAAAGGTAAATAAGCCCAGGGAGGGGACACAACTGTGCTGAAAGCAGGGGTCAGAAGCAGCCAACCAAAGGACACGTTGTGTTTGTACTCAAAGAAAAGCAGTTACTTGGTGATTTGCACCAATCTCACACAAACAAGATAGCAGAGCCACTGGGCAACATCATTTCAGAAGATAAAGAACAATTATGTATCCACTGGTGTCCCTTCCTTACTACCAAAGTCCAAGCTACATACCACCTCCTGCCCAAACCGCAACAGCCCCCAAGTGGTCCCTCTGCTTCCACCCAAAGCATACAAGAGCTGCCACCACTCCTTTTTCCTGGCTCTAATGGCTTCCCACTGCGCCTGAAAGCAAATCCAGGCCCCATACTGACCCCCAGAACCCCAGGAATCCTGGTCCAGATACAGGTCCCCAACTCAGGACCCACCTCTCCACACCAGCTCACTGTACTCCAGTCACACCCGCCCTCCACATGCTCACCTGGCGCTGCCTGCAGCCCTCGCTCCCTGATGTTCCCTCTGCCCAGAACAGGCTTAGTGCCTTCTGACCACTCAGGTGGAATACCACCCCAGCCTCCAGTACTCTCCATCAAACCGCCTTGTTTGTTTTTCTTCCTAGCACTTACTACCACCTGAAATTAGTTTGTTTACCTTTTTTGCTTGCTTCCTGTCTCTCCTACCTAGAAGTTGAGCTCTGTAACAACAGGGAGCTCATCTCCCTTGTTCATTGCTAAATCTCCAGTTCTTCAAACAAACCTGGCATATAGGTGCTCAATAAATATCTGGGTTGAACACATTTGTTAAATGGCTATAAACCTGTTTTAGGCAAGGCCGAAATATGAAAAACCTGGGTCACATAAAATATTAGTGACTGCTTGTTTTACAAAAGGATTGCTTCCCTAAAGCATTTTTAAATACTGGCTTACAAAGCTTCAGCATGCACACTTTTTAAGGATAAGTCTATTGTGCAAAGTGAACTAATTCCTCCTTCATCATTAAAAAATAAGTAAGGGTATGAACAGGGCATGGTACACAGAAGGTACCCAATAAACACCTGCTGAATAAATACATGAGCACTGGAAAATAACTTAATACAATGCATAAACTTATGAAACTGCACTGGGATTTGAGAACACAGAAAATTTGGATATATTTAGGTCCCATTTCCCATTTTATCTGATACACTGACATATATATTTAAAAGCCACAAACTTAAGATACTATTACCTTAGTTATTATCTTTACAGGCAGGTGCTAATCTAAAATAAATTCAAAGTTACCTGGCAGTTCAATATTCTTCACCGATTGATACATGGAGGCATGAAAACAAATGACATACTCAAAACTGCCAGACTGTGAGGACATCTATGGGTTTAGTATGAAAATCACAAAGCTTGAGAATTTGTTTTTACTTATAATATAAAAACTCAAGTGTCCCCAAAGAAAGACTAATCAAGAAATCACACCCTTATAAAACCTGGCCCCATTGGCAATACAATGCACACTGGCCTTAATGATCCAAGTCATGACCAGTTTAACAACAAAAAAAAAACTGCATTTTTTTTTTAAACAGATAATCTCTTGAAATAAATTCTTCCCTGTTTTGACTTTATTCCCACACCTTGAAATTGCTCACTCTTACATATTCAATATTTATACAATTCTAATGCATCATCCAAGAAAAATTTCCTACTCGGGTATCCATCTACATCAAGGGATGCCCGCTCCCTCCTTCCCTACCAGGTGTTGAGCTGCAGTTTGCAAAGTTCAAAACAGAAAAAAGTAATTAGATGTGCAAGTGTTTGTGTGAAGTGTGTGCTCCTATGAATTTGTGTGTGTATTCTTGAAGGGTCAAGAAACATCAAGTATCAATGTACTCTGGGATTACATATACTATGTGTATTATCTGCTCTTCTTGTTTCTGCTTTTAAAACACTCCCAAGTTTATAATGCAAAGTGTTTTTAATGCCTTGTCTCTTAACCATAAATCAGGTAGGTTCCATAAAGTCATTCTTACCTGTAACACCAAGAAATGGACTTTCAAAGAAAGATTTAACATTCTAAAAGCTCTCACTGAATACTGTCTATAAAAATTCATTTCAGGATGCAATTTTTAATAGCATACCACCTAGAAGAAATGAAATGTAAAATAACTACAATTTTCAAAATTATGCTGACAACTAATTGATAACTTTGCTCCAAATATATTTCATAGTTGGTGGTTGTTCTGTAGTTTGACTTTGGAATAACATGATTCAGAATTTAGATGAAGGTATCAACATACAGTTCACAAATCTTGAGAAATTTGAGAACTACATAAGCTTTTAAAAGTACTGCCAGTCGGAGAAGACTGACAATCCTCATTTAAAGTCTTTGATGATTTTTTGGAAATAAGGCTTCAGTCTGGTGTTTTCACTGCCACCTTGGCAGGCCAACGTAAACAGAAGTCCAACTTAACTTCTGTAGTGAAAAATTCTGGAAAAGTAAATAAAACTATAAAGCAGTACTTGCAATAAGCTGGGTTTTTGGGGGTATTTTTTGAGATTTGCTTCTTATTAATTTTGGAATTTAAAAAATGAATCTTTTTTCCTCCCTTTAAAGGCCCTTGGCATATAAAGCATAGCAATATAAAAATGGATGCAAATTCTCAACTAGAAAGAGTAGTAAAATGTATCAGACAACACACCTTTAATTACTTTTTAAACCACATGACACCATATTTAAAATTTACCATTACTTATAAAAGCCAATTAGCTATCATTTCAAACCCAGAAAATCTGGGCATTATCAATCGCTCAGTCAAAAACTACAAGGACTCACAGCTTTTTTGAAAGTCATTTCATTTTGCCACCAGCTGGGAAGTAAAGATTCTGGTGAGGATTCCGAGACAGAATAGGATATAGTGCCTGCTAATAACTAACGTTATCTGGTTTCAATGTCTCCATTTTATTACCACTTAAGCGACAGGTGAAGCCTTGTGCCTCACAAATAGACATTATAAAAGTGGACTTAAAAAAAAGCACTCCAAAAACATTCCATCATAACTGAAGACAGAACCACCATCTAATGATTATTTGTAAAGGGTCACAAAATGGCTAAAGGGTACCCCATGACCTTATCACTCAGCCCCCTCAGGAGCAAACCCTGCTACAGGGCTGGCAAAGGGAAGAGTCCGTAGGGGAGGGAGAAAGATGCCCCTCTGACCCGCTGGCCTTCAGAGGCTGGGAGCGATGCATCATTCAAAACACCCAGGTAGCTGCTACTCCGGGAGGGTATAAAAATAATTCCATTACTGTGTCAAGCTACTTGGTACTACAGAAATCTACTCCAATCCTTTCATTTTAGAAAAACTGTAACTGGCCTGTATTTGTAACGCTCAGTTATTCTAAGGAGGTCAGTGTTCTGAAAATAAAACTTTTAAAACTTAGATCTCAAAACCTGCCCTTTGAAACTAGTGAGTTTAAAACAAAAGGCAGACACCCTCTGTGTGCACCAAGCTCAGCCTGTGGCAGCCTCAGCGCACTATCCCGGCAACCGAGCCAAACCTGTACCCAGGAGGCTGCCACACAGGTCCCGCGGCCAGGAAAACACCGAGCGGCGAATCGCGGCGCGCGGAGGCCTGCGCGGCCAAGGAAGCCGGGCGCAGGCGGGAACACCTGGGGCTCGGCGTCCTGCCTCACTCTCCCCACCAGTGAAATGGGCGTGAGGCCACTGTGCCCGTTCGCCCACGGGGATCCAAGACTAATGAATGAGAAAGAACCACCTGGCAGACGACCCGGGCCGCACAGGCGCGTTCCCCGGGTTGCGGGCGCCCCCTGCCCGGCCTTGACCCCGCCGCGGGCGCCCGCCGCCCTCACGACCGGACGGTTCCCAATGTTCCCAGAACCGCGGCCCTGGTGCCGGCTCCCGGGCTGCCCGCCCCGGTAACGGGCGCCGGCCCGACGCCGCCTACCTTGGCCACCCAGCTGAACAATGGTGACATCGCGGGCCGGGCGGCGGCTCCTCGCCCGTCGCTCCTGCTCACTCCGGCCGCCGGCCCGGGAGACGGCGAGCAGCCGGGGGCGGGGTCGAGGCGCGGCGGGGCCGGGGCATGGCTTCCCCCGCGGCGGCGGCGGCGGCGGCGGCGGACTCCTCCCAGTTCGTCACCGCCCGGAGAAGTCGCGCCCGCAGGCGGCCGGCGGAGGACGGGAAGTGGGTGTGGGGAGCGGGGGCGGGGCGGGGAGGGAGCGCGGCCGGCCCCGCCCCCTCGGCGCGCGGCGGGAAGCTGGGACGCGCGGGGGTCGTCCTCCTGCGGGAAACCCCCGGCCGCGCGGCTCGCGGGGGAGGAGTCTGAACCCTGACGCCGAGCGACGCGGCTTCCCAGGCTTCAGGAAGGTCCGTTTCGCACGACTTTCAGAAAACTAGGAGTTGTACTCTGAAGTTTGATTTAAAAGCCCCAGAGTTGGCGCGAACACAAAGCCCGCCCAGCTTTCCAGGGGTTTCTTCCGAAACGCTCGAGATTGCTGGTAAAAAAGGTCTCGTGTTTCCCCAGTCCCTAATACCTTTACAGAATCAAAGGTAGGTAGTTTCCTTGGAGTGAGAAAACTCAGCTATTGGAACTAGAAAAGAGGTCAGGGAAAAGAACCTTTAGGTCCTGCCAGCCGGGAGGCTTAAGCAACGGGAGAAATGTTGATTTCACTGCGTTTTCTTTCTCTCCCAAGGCAAGACAAGACAGTGTAGTCAGTTTATAGCTGCAAAGGTTAAGCTGACTTTCTAACTCAGACACCCTAGAGTTACACGTTGAAAAAAAAGGTCCAAAGGTCTAGTATATATGTACATATGTATGTGTGTGTCATTTCCAGCCGCTCACTGAGTTCCTCAGGTCAAATAGCCACTCGTCCGAAAACTAACGCTTCTTCCTTTTGTCATATTAATTGCGCATTTGCTTCATGATAGGCCAGTAGCGCATTTTAATGATGTTCTTCAAATACCTGGCATCTGAGTTAGGTGGACGTATTATCAATTGCTGTAAAACAAATTACCCCAAAACTGAAAGGCTTAAAGCAGTTTCTGTGGGTCAGAAATCCAGGCACATCTCAGCTGGTCACCTCCGGCTCAAGTTCTGTCTTGAGTTTGCATTCAAGCTGTTAGTGGGGGCTGCAGTCATAATCTCAAAACTGGACTGAACTGAAAGATCCACTTCCAGGCTCACTCACATAGTTGTTTCTAGGATTCAGTTCCCTGCAAGCTGCTGCACTCAGGCCTCAGTTTCTAGCTACATGGTGGGGTCCATAAGGCTGCTCACAAAGTGGTAGCTTGCATCTCCCAGCACAAGGGATCCCAGAAAGAGTACCTGTCCAAGAAGGAAGTCGGTCATTTTATAAACTAATCTCGGGAATGACATCCTCAAACTTCTACTGGATTCTGTTAACTGAGCAACTTTAGTCAACACTCTAGGGGAAGGGATTACACGAGGGCATGAATACCAAAAGGAGAGGATCATGGGGGAGGGAGGAGATGTCATTTTTTGTTTCTCATCCAGGTAGGGTGCATGAATAAGGTAAACAATAAAGGCATGGGGAAAGTCAAGGGTAATGCGATTCCAACAGATCCTACCTGGGTAATTGAAAAGGACCTTAGGAGCATCTTAAAAGAAGTGCTGTTCTTTCATTCTTTTAAGCAGTGATGTTCCCTGAAGAAATTAAGACTTGTAGATAGGGAGTGCATTTGCAGCCATTTAACCAAATTTTCCCCTGTTTCCAAATCACTTCCCCAAGTGTGTAGAAGAGAGGGAGGCTGAGACCTCGGTTAAAGTGAGAGCCCTTCTGGCCTAGACAGTCTTGCTACTCAAGGGACCAGCAGCTTCAGCATTACCTGGCAATTCGTTAGAAATGCAAAACCTCAGGCTTTGCCCTAATCCAGACCTTCTAAGCCAGAACCCTCATTTTACCATGGTTCCAGGTAGCTAGGGTGCACATTAAAGTTAGAGCTGCATTAGTATATGAGATTCATTGACATGAGTCTTAAAATAAGTTACTGACCAATAGCCCTTTGAGACAACAGTTAAAATTGGCCTGTGCCCTTGAAATGGGGTGAACTCACTCAGCGAGAGAGTGACCTGGAGAGTTCCTAAGCAACAAAGTGGTTTTGATAACAGTGAATGGGCATTTGGGACCAGGCGGGATAAGATGGGGCAGTGACAAACATCATCGCACTCCCTTACTCCATCCCCAGACTGAGCTCTATGAAAATGCCCAACACTTAGAAGCAACTCTGGGGAGAGGGTGAGGGAACTCTGAAACTGAGTAAAGAAACCTGAATTACCTCTAACTTACTGAGATAAATTTTCTGTCACTTGGGTCCAGTCGGGAGGCAAAAAAAAAGTCATGTTACATATAGGAGAATAAGAATGGTACTTCTGGAAAAAAAAATTGAAGTCAGTTCAAATTCTGGATGTAACAGTTATAACAAGAAATTCTGTAGCCATTGAAATAGGGGCATCAAGCTTCATTGTTTAAACCTGGATCCAGTTCTCCATATACACACATCAGGGTACAGGCTGGTGCAGAACCTGGTTTGAACTTGCCTAAAGCTAACACATCTTTTAGACTCACAGAGGTCTCCCTCTGCTCTAGGTCTCCCTGCTCGATCCAGGACTGTACAGAATCATTACTTTCATGGGCACTTAAAGGCCTTCCCATTGGGTTAGAAAGTAGAAGTAATGGGTGGAGCTCTAACACCAAATATTTTAAGAAATATATTGAAAGATCTTAATTCACTGCCAACATGTAGCTTGCTAGTCACAATTCACAAAGAATTTCTCTGTTATAATCTGGAGTTTCATTAAAGGAAACTGTTAACAGCAGATAACATACTGATTCCACACTCAAATAAACCAAAATTTTCCTTAAAATACCGTACTCTGTTCCATCCAGAAAGACAAGAAACAGTCCTTGCCTGGGGGAATATACCGTATGTAGATCAGGCATCATGATCTTTAACATCTCCCCAGTGGTTCTCTTTCAGCCTGAACTGAGAACCTCTGTAGACAGAATAGTCATTGCTCAAAGAGGCTGCTGAGTCCCAGCCCTGACAGTCTATCAGAGCAACCTGTGGTGCCAGGGAGGCTAGGTAGGGAAGGAGGGCAGATGATTTGGCAGCTCTGGGAGCAGGGTTAAATTCTCACAGTCCTCAAAGGGCAGGCAGGTCATATAAATGTGGGAAGAGGGCAAGGTATGAGAGACACTAAGGAATGAATGAACTGGCATCATAGAGAAGGCATGCTCAATTTTTAAAACATACAGCCAAGCAAAATGTCAGCTGAATTAATTCAGCCAGAGGTCATTACTGGTGTTGTTCTTTGGGTTTACTTAAAGTTTGGAGGATGAGTGTATATGTGTGTATGTATATTTTAGTTGCTAGATCACCAATTCATTATAAAAGGCGATAGCTCAGGAACAGCCAGGTGGAATAAATGCATTTGTATTCTAGCAAGTGATTCTGATTGCCAGCAGGAATTGAGAACAACTTCCATAGTTCTAAGTGCCTTATTTTTTTTTTTAATGATATGGCATTGTGGAGAGCAACAGGCTATCCAAATAAGGCTGCAGAAATCTTAACAAATAGAATCTACAGAAAAGTCTAAGACTATTGTCTTTCTAAGTAACTTTAAAAGAATGATTCAATCTCTCATCATCCCAGTTTTCCGAAAACATTAAGGGAGGAGTTAAAAGACCGGGGTTGGGGGAAACCCAGGAGCTGAAAGAGTTGCTCACCTACTAAGCCTGACCATAACCCCTCAAATAAACTTTGACACTCCTGCCCTAGTCTTCTGCCAAGTTCCTCCTTTGAAGAAGAGCGAGATGTCAGGACAGCAAAACCTCCTGAGAATTCAGGAAGAGATGCCAGACAGGCTGTTCTCCACCAGCTCAAAGGTGGAAGGCAGGGAGGTGGGAGCATGCAAAAGCATGACCTCACTCTGCTAACCTGTTCCTCCCCACCAAGAGATCTGATTAAAAATAAAGCCATTGTAGTACAAGGAAATTCACCTTGGCTTCAAGTGAATCAGAATCATTTGGTAGTTGGCAGCTACAGTTCTGACACCAATTATAATGCATGTGTTTCTTCCCACACTGCCAAGCAGTGCTCCAACACCAGCTGGGTGTCCTACAGTTCAACTCAATTCTGACACCATCTACCTGGAGATAACGTCAGATCCCCCAGATTAAGGGCTCAGTGCTACCAAACTGCCACCTCACCCACCTCCATGCCCCACCAAACTTCAGGTGGCAACCACAAGTCCTGCACTTCTGAAGACCACCTGTAGATCTAAGGTTCTCACAACCCCCGCCTTGGACTTGATTGATTTGCAAGAGCCCCTCACAGAGAAATATTTTACTTACTAGATCACCAGTTCATGACAAAAGCTGTAACTCAGAAACAGCCAGATGGAACAGATGCACAGGGCAAGGCATGGGGAAAGCTTCCATGACCCATGGGAGCTCCACTCTGCCCACACCTCCACATGTTCACCAATCTGGAAGCTCTCTGGATGCCATCATTTGGGTTTTTATGGAGGCTTGAATTACCTAAGCATGATCAATTAGATCATTGGCCACTGGTGATTAAACTCAATCTCCAGCACTGATTTCTCCCCCAGAGGTCAGGGATGGGACATAAGTTCCAACCCTGTTGTCACACATTCTGTTACCCCAGCAACCAGCTTCCATACTGTGGTGACCAAGGGTCTTTCCAAAGTCACTTGACTGACAGAACAAGACACCTTTCTTGCTCTCCTCACAGGAAATTCCAAGGATTTTATGAGCTCTGTACCAGGCAGAAGGACAAAGATGAAATATTTATTTCTTCTTATAAATTACAATAGCATAGCAACTGATCAGGAATTTTATTCAGTTCGCAAATACTCATCAGCACCTGTTACATAAAGTAACAAGTGTCCCCACCAGGAATAGCAACGGTGATCAGACCTGAAGCCTGACCTCAAGGGGCATCAAGGATAGGAAGGGAGATCAGGCAGGTAAAACAGTGGGAAAATGCCACCAAAAAGGCCCAGGTGAAACTCCCCAGAGTTCCCAGAGGAACAAAAGATAACTTCAGGCTGCAAAGGAGGAACCAGCTTCCTGGCTGGAAGCTTTCAGGACTTTTACAGATGATGATGAGGGAGTGTGCCTCTCAGGAATAAGGTCCAGCTAGACAAAAGTATGGAGGATTAGTGCTCATCTCTGGAAATCAAGCCTTCCTAGGCCAGACAGGACAGAAATCAGAGCTCACATTGTAAAGAGATAATTTTAATATATGATCGGTTGGGGTGCACAGTCATCCCTCACCAGCATAAAAGTTTGTTTCCAGAAAAAATATTTGCTGATGATATTGATATTTGCTGATGATATTAAGTCCAGAAAAATCAAGAAAAACATCCCTCTGAATGAATTTGTACACAGATGTCCATTAAAAATCCCTGTACAGGAATGTTCATGGTAGCATTACTTATAATGGCTAAAAAGTGGAAACAATCCAAATGTCCACCAACTGAAGTATGAATAAACAAAATGCACTGTCCCCAGATAATGGAATATTATTTGGTTGTAAAAAATACTGAAGTACTGAGGCATGCTACAATGTAAATGGATCTTGAAAACATTATGCTAAGTGAAAGAAGCCAGACACAAAAGACTATATATTGTATGGTTCCATTTACAAGAAATATCCAGAATAGGCAAACCCATAGAGACAGAAAGTAGACATATGGTTTCCATGGTTTGGGGGAAGGGAAAAAATGAGGGGTGACTGATAACAAGTACAGTGTTCCATTCTGGGGTGATGAAAATATGTCAGAATTAGATAGTGGTCATGTTGAGACAACTTTGTGAATATACTCAAAACCCAAACTTCATGCTGTGTGAATTATGTCTCAGTTTTTAAAATCTCTCTATGTGATAGCAGATGAAAGTCTTTAGCTAATTCATGAGCCTAATGGAGCCTACACTGCAAAGGACTAGTTTCAGGATTAAATGAGATGCATATAAAGGACTGAGCCTGAATCCTTGCATTTGAAGGGGCTCAGGAGATGATACCGGCAGTAGTAGCAGTGATTGCTGTTGGTTAATAATGGATATGTGTGTTGGTTAATTTTATGTGTTGGCTTGACTGGCCCAGAGAGCTTATAAAACATTATTTCTGGGTGTGTCTGTAGGAGTATCTCTAGAAGAGGTTTGCACTTGAATCAGTAGACTGAGTAAAGAAGAGCACCCTCGCCAATGTGGGTGGGCTTCATAGAATCCTTGAGGGTCTCCATAGAAGACAAAGGCAGAAGAAGGGCAAACTTGATTGTGGCTTGAGCTGAGCCGTCCATCTTCTCCTGCCCTTAGACACTAGCGCTTCTGGTTCTTGGGCCTTTGGACTCAGACCAGGACTTGCACAATTCGCCCCCAATTTTCAGGCCTTGTATTGAGTCACACCACCAGCTTTCCTGGTTCTCCAGCTTGCAGACAGCAGATCCTGGGACTTTTCAGCCTCTATAACCAAATGAGCCAATTCCTATAATAAATGTCCTCTTATAGATACCCATATATATATCTTATTGGTTCTATTTCTCTAGAGAACCCTGACTAACCCAGTATGAGATGTTATAAATGTAGAAATTAAACAGAAATGATGGGCAGGAGGTCTCAAGTTACTGGCAGGTTTATAGACAGGACAAACAGCTGAGATCAAAAAGGAGATGGTATGTTAGCCAAAACTAATTCCGGGATGGGTGGGCCTCCTAGGAATTTCTCAGTATTTTCTGCTCTCTTTTTATGAGTTGCTATGTCTAGCAGCATGACTGTGCTCCATTTGTTCCTTTATAAGCCACACTATGAATTGTCTAAGTTTCTCTGGTAAATTCCTATCATTCTAGTTGGGCAGAGATTTGAAATGCACAGACATTAGTAGCCTCTCACACTTTCAGACAGTTCAGATATTCCTCCTTAAGCAATGGATCCTACTCATGCAAACTACTACTCCCCTTTTCTCTTTCCTACACACCCTAACCCATCTGTCTCTCTTGCTTTCTCTGAAACATACACATATACTCACACATTAAGTCATGCTAAGCTCAAAATGGAATCTATGAGGGATAATTCCAAGTACTTGAAGACCAGCGTCAGAGCAAGTGATGCTCAATGAAGTGGTGAGTGAATAAAAGAAAGTACAGGGGAACATGGAAGGATAAACTTGGTAAAGGCCTATTTGGAGAGAGACAATAGGTTCAGGTGATTAGCTAAGGAGTGTTCTCCTTTGATACATCTGTGTCAGTGTTTAAATTAAGGTCTCTGATTTAATGTCTTTATTTTGTGTGTCAAGTTATAGTTTCTTGTTAGCCAGAATAACAGCAAACAGATTTAATGAAAACATTTTTAGTGGCTCCAGCTACCTTTAGTACATCTATCCAAAAGCTTTACAAAATTAAAAGCTGGCTGCAGTCCAACTAGAAATACTAAGACTCTGCAGGGTAGAAAGGGAGCTATTGAACTTATAACTCTAGAGGGGACCACACAGTAACAAACACCCTCAAGAATAAAGTAAATCAATTTCAGGATGACTTTTTTCCTTCAAATTCAGAGTTCTTGTTAAAACAGAAATTTGCTTTATGACACAAATTTATCTATTTAAAAAATCAGTCAATTTATTAAAATGCTTATGACATTTCTAAGCCAGCTAAACTAAAATTTTACTATTTGGATATCTGTTTCCTTTTCAGTATTTTGCTTAATACATCCGCTAATCATGTTCACTTTTTAGCTGGTAAGACATTCCAAAAATAGAAGCAGTGTTTTTTTCTATTTTTAGCTCAGTCTATAAAGTTTAAGCAAATAATCTTTCCAAAATACTGTCACACTGTTTGAAACTCATGGAAAAACTCAGCGGCAATGAGCTCATAAAAGAAAACACAGTAAAAATTTAGAGTCAAGAGTTTTGACATCCTCACTCTGTGTTATAACTAAACATAGATGCTAACTTTAAATTCAGACGTTTTTGTTTTAATTTTCAGTGGAAACATTTAAAACTTTGAATTGCACTAATTTTACCAAAAAAAACTTGTTTTTTTCTAAACTCAGAGTTTTGTTTCTTCTAAAAAATTATACTGAAAAATATGAATTCCTATTTCCTGATCAGATCTATTAGTGAATAAAAATTCAACCAAAACTTCCTTTTCCCACTTTCTTTCATAATAAATCATAATTAACCCTGTTTTAAAAAAAAGAATAGGTGCTTTAATTTCCTTTGAGTAGCATGATTTCCCACTTCTAAAACAATTTATATTTGTTCACTTTCATCTAGTTCTTTAAAATCATCAACTTTCAATCTACAATTACACTCCCTGGTATGTACCCAAAGGAGTTGAAAATATGCCCATACAAAAACTTACACACAGATTTTACAGCAGTATTATTCATAATTACTAAAACCTGGAAGCAACTAGGATGTCCTTTGGTAGGTGAACAGATAAACGGTGGTACATCTAGACAACAGAATATTACTCCATGCTAAAAAGAAAAGAGCCATCAAGCCATGAAAAGACATGGAGGCACCTTAAATACACATTACGAAGTAAAAGAACTCTTTCTGAAAAGGCTACATACTGTATGATTCCAACAATATGACATTCTGGAAAAGGCAAAATGATGGAGATGGTAAAATGATCTATGGTTGCCCGGGGTTGGGGGGTGGGAAAAATGAATAGGCACAGTACAGAGGATTTTTAGCACAGTGAAAATACTTTGTATGATGCTGTAAGGATGGATGCATTTCATTATGTATTTGTCGAAATCCACAGAATGTACACCATGAAGAGTGAACCCCAATGGAAACTGTAGACTTTGGGTAATGATGAGTGCAGTATTTACGTGTGGAGGCAAAGGTATGGAAAATCCCTGTACCTTTTTCTATACCTTCAGAACCTTTAATTTTGCTGTGAACCTAAAACTACTCTAAAAAAATTAATCTTAAAAAAAAATTGTCAAGTTTCAAATACAGTGGAAACTCTTTGGCAATTTTCTCACCTCTTTCAAAGCCTAAATTTGTACGCATTAATATTTTGGATCGGAACCACTCAGCAAGCATCTAAGAAGCAGAATGGTGACTCTTTTGTGTTGGTTACCCATGCCTGGTACATAGCCGTGAAGCCTTGCACAGCTGCACAAAGTTTCCTCACTCTAGCTTGAGATTCCCACGTCACCAAGCTATGTACACTTGCATTTCACCAAGAGGAGTGTTATCTGGCGATACTCAGCATAATTTTCAGGTGTACAGAGCAAGCATACTTTCCAGAAGCTAAGACTCAAGTACCATGTTCCTAGGTAAATGGCCCTCTAAACTAATTAGTCTCTCTGGGTTCACTGCTTAGCAAAAGAATGCACAGGTTATAAAATAAACCGGCATCTGCCTCCTGGGCTCTACACACAGCGAGAGAAGGTACTAAAATGAAACCAACCTGTTGGCTTTGACAAAAGATGTAAGGACTGAGAAGATATAAGAAGGAAATGGCTTCTCTTTTCCCCCTGTGTTGGAATCTGTTTGGATTTCTCAAATTTTTGTAAGTGGGGAGGTCTGATATACTGCTCAGACCTGGAACTTTTCAAACATGACCGAGGTTATACTCTGGGTGAGGTGTCAGAGTAGGGACAGAATTCATCTAAAGTAGTCTGACTGATTTGCACACAGACCCTTAGGGGTCTTTCCCTTTGTGGAGACAGTCGTCAGAGGTAGCCCAGGAACTTGGGGCTGAGCGTCCAGGTGTGTGTGGCTGGTTTCTATGACCCATGATTGACTATGTGAGCTAAGGCAGCTCAAGGTGCATCTCTGGTCCTGTCTCCACCTTGCAGATTTCAGAGGACAGACTCATGATCGCCAAGGTCCCTTTCAAGCTTTCTGAAGAACACTGAAATATGTGCTAAATTAAGTGCCTGTGATGGGTGTGTGCTTAGCAGCTGTAGCTCAGGATCAAGTTAGAACTAAACTGCTCACCAGTCTCAAGGTCATAATGTCGCCATAGCACCAAACACCTAGAGTTGCTTCCCTACCTCAGGGAGGAAGAGTGCAAGAATGAGTATCTGCAATTCAGGGGCAGCAGTCACCTTCCTCCCATCTGAGGTACTCCTTCTCAAGATCAAAAGTCAGGAAGGAGGGAAACAATATCCACTGAGTACTTATTGCATGAAGAGTATTTTCATATATTATCTCACTTATCCTCACAATACCCCAAAGTGTTGGGGATAGGACCTCCCAGAGGCTTGGGGGCCCAACACCTGCCCTGCAAATATAGGGGCAGGACTTCTGTCCCAATGTGCATAGAAGGGGGGCCCCCTGCTCTAGTGGCCTGGAAGGCAGCGAATCAGCCAAAGAGGATTATTCTCAAACCTGGAGATCTCATGGAGTTTGCCTTATAGTTTGGACATTTTTTCTTTTAATGGAAATGTCTATCCCATGCCTGACCCACCACTGTGTTTTAGAAACACATGATTTATTTGGTTTCACAGGTTCACAGCTAGAGAGAAATTTGTCTCAGGATGAATCATATCTTGAGTCCAATCAACATCTGATTTAGATGGTATTTAGATGAGATTTTGGATTTTAGACTTTGATGCTAGAACAAATGAAGACTTTGGGGGCCGTTGGGATGGAATGAATGTACTTTGAATGTGAGGAAGACATGAATTTTGTGGGGCCTGGGGCAGAATGCTATAGACTAAATGTTTATATCCTCCCCAAATTCAGATGCTGAAACCCAATCCCCAAAGTGGTGGTATTAGGAGCTGGGGCTTTGGGAGGTGATTAGGCCATGAAGGCAAAGTCTTCATGAACGGGATTCATGCCCTTATAAAGGACCACACAGAGCTCTATTGCCCCTTCCACCATGTGAGGACACAGCAAGAAGATGGCCATCTATGAACTAGGAGGCAGTCTCTCACCAGACACTGAGTCAGCCAGCAACTTGATCTTGGACTTGTCAGCCTCCAGAAGTGTGAGAAATAAATTTCTATTGTTTATAAACCACTTCATCTATGGTGTTTATGTTATAGCAGCCCAAATGGACTAAGACAAGTAATAAGGATAGCAAGAGAACATAATGTGCATTGAGTGCTTACTATCTACAGACAACACTAAAGCCAGCAAAACTTTGGGTGGTGCTCGTTAGGGCCCAGGCATTGTTCTCAGCATTGTCAGTGTTACCGTAAAGAGATCAGGATTATGGTTTCATGTGGGGAACCTGAAAGGGCAGAACCAGACCACTGCCCATGCACTCTGTCAGCTTAACCACTTTACTTCACAACCCCTAATTATTATCTAAAAAGCCTGCTGTGAATTATTATTTATTCCTCAGCAGATGAAGAACTGAGGGTCAGAAAGATAAAATAGCTCACCCAAAATGGTGTCTGAGTAGAGATGAGGCTCTCTTTGCAATGTCAGGGAAGCAAATGGTCCCAAGTTTTCTCAACACAGGGCTTCCTGCTCTAAGATGTCAGGGGTCTAGCCTGGTCACAAGAGGTTCTCCGAACAGCCACCAGCTTCCAGCCAACAGCAGGCTCTGTCAGGAATGAAGGTCTGCCTCTTTCATGGGCCACAGTGAGTGGATGGAGGTGGGCTTGCAATGGCAGCAGATTCTAATGAACAATCAATGCATGATCAACGCAGAAAAGGGAGAGAACACAAGTTCTCTATGGGGCTGAGGCAGCAGGGCCCTTCTCATGGCTACCGCAGGCCTGAGACTGGTAAGAAAAGGAGGCCTGCAGCAGGCTCTGCACTGAGGCCACGCTGGGCACCTGCAAGCCAGACCCTATCTGAACCCAGGACAAAGCAGGCGGTGGCAGCAGTGGTGCCCCTGTGAGAAGCTGCTTGGCTGATGGACTGAAGGACCCTGAGTTCCCAGTACCCAGGAGCTTTGGCTGGATGGGGTATGGTCCCTGCCAAACTTACTGAGAACCTCATTCTTGGGTTAGGTGAGTAAGTGGGTCTAGGTCAAGGTTTCCTTACAAGAAGCACATCACCCTGCTATTCCTCTCCAACTGTGACAATGTGGTGCAAGGGCCACAGGTTGACTAAGTCCATGGGGCACATAGGCCCACTGGGCCAAGACCAGTTGCTTTATAATTGCAATTCATACTTGACATACAGTATATATAGTTGGTGATTTCAGGTTTCCAGTTCTGGCCCACTGTATGTATAGCACTAAATTTAAGCCATTGAAGTATCCCTTATTTCATGCAGTCTCTTAATAAATATCTATTACATGCCAGCACACAGTCCCTCGGGATGCTCTGGCAAACAAGCCACCTGCCCCCAGAGAAACGCCTTAGGGTCCAGTGGGCCCATACAGCAAGTAAACAGGAACTGCTCCTCCGGGTGAGAAGCATTGCAAAAAGGAAAGGAGTGTGGTCTGAAAGCCTACGGAGAAAGCCTGTAGTAGGGTTGGCACTGGGGGCCCCAAGACAACCTGGAGGAAGTGAAACTTATGGGCACACGCAAAGGCCAAGTCAAAATTAGCCACCAGAGAGAGGGTGAAGGAGGAGCAACATTATCCTTAATCTACAAAGGAGTAAAATCTGATACTGGACTTTTTATTACACACAGCATTCTTATTTTTGAAGGTTTTTTTTTAGTTATAAAATATTTCAAAAGAATTAAATAGAATAATTTGACAGATACCTAGATAGCTATACCCAGTTTTAATAGTTTAAAATATTTTGCACATATGTATTTTTTTAAAGAAGTAAAATGTTACTTAGGAGAGGGGGCGGAAGATGGCGGCGTGAGTAGAGCAGCGGAAATCTCCTCCCAAAACAACATATATCTATGAAAATATAACAAAGACAACCCTTCCTAGAATAAAGACCAGAGGACACAGGACAATATCCAGACCACATCCACACCTGAGAGAACCCAGCGCCTCGCGAAGGGGGTAAGATACAAGCCCCAGCCCGGCGGGACCCGAGCGCCCCTCCCCCCAGCTCCCGGCGGGAGAAGAGCAGGCAGAGCGGGAGGGAGACGGAGCCCAGGGCTGCCGAACACCCAGCCCCAGTAATCCGGGCCAGAGTGCAGGGCCCTGGATACTAGGAAAACAGGGCAGCAAGAACAGTGAGCAGGCACTGGAGGCTGGGCGACAGAGGACATAAGAAAAGCGCGCGACCATTTTTTTTTTTTTTTTTTTGCTTTTTTGCTGCTTTGTTTTGGCGAGCGCTTTTTGGAAGTCTTAAAGGGACAGGGACCCCAATACTAGGGAAACAGGGCAGAAAGACCGGTGAGCAGAGGCCTGAGGCTGGCACCGGAGAATAAAGAAAAACGAACGACCACCTTTTTTTTTTTTTTAATTAAAAATTTTTTTTAATTAAAAAAAATTTTTTTTTTTCTTGTTTTTTTTTGTGGTCGTTGTTTTGTTTTGGCGGGTGCTTTTTGGAAGTCTTAAAGGGGCAGGGCAGGTCACTTAATCCAGAGGTAGGGAATCCGGGATCTCTGGGCACCCTAACCCCTGGTCTGCAGGGAGCAGGGAGGCCCCTTACGGAGATAAATAGCCTCCCAGCAGCTCCTGCTCCAACGCGACTCCACCATTTTGGAGTAGCTGCCCGAGCCAGGCCACGCCCACAGCAACAGCGGAGATTAACTCCATAGCAGCCGGGCAGGAAGCAGAAACCCTGTCTGCGCGCAGCTGCGCAGCACAAGCCACTAGAGGCCGCTGTTCTCCCAGGAGAGGAGGGCCACAAACCAACAAGAAAGGAAGTCCTTCCAGCCGTCACTCGTCCCAGCTCTGCAGACTATTCCTATCACCATGAAAAGGCAAAGCTACAGGCAGACAAAGATCACAGAGACAACACCAGAGAAGGAGACAGACCTAACCAGTCTTCCTGACAAAGAATTCAAAATAAGAATCATAAACATGCTGACAGAGATGCAGAGAAATACGCAAGAAAAATGGGATGAAGTCCGGAAAGAGATCACAGATGCCAGAAAGGAGATCGCAGAAATGAAACAAACTCTGGAAGGGTTTATAAGCAGAATGGATAGAATGCAAGAGGCCATTGATGGAATTGAAATCAGAGAACAGGAACGCATAGAAGCTGACATAGAGAGAGACAAAATGATCTCCAGGAATGAAACAATATTAAGAGAACTGTGTGACCAATCCAAAAGGAACAATATCCGTATTATAGGGGTCCCAGAAGAAGAAGAGAGAGGAAAAGAGATGGAAAGTATCTTAGAAGAAATAATTGCTGAAAACTTCCCCACACTGGGGGAGGAAGTAATCAAACAGACCACTGAAATACACAGAACCCCCAACAGAAAGGATCCAAGAAGGACAACACCAAGACACATAATAATTAAAATGGCAAAGATCAAGGACAAGGAAAGAGTGTTAAAGGCAGCTAGAGAGAAAAAGGTCACCTATAAAGGGAAACCCATCAGGCTAACGTCAGATTTCTCAACAGAAACCCTACAGGCCAGAAGAGAATGGCATGATATATTTAATACAATGAAACAGAAGGGCCTTGAACCAAGGATACTGTATCCAGCACGACTATCATTCAAATATGACGGTGGGATTAAACAATTCCCAGACAAACAAAAGCTGAGGGAATTTGCTTTCCACAAACCACCTCTACAGAACATCTTACAGGGACTGCTCTAGATGGGAGCACTCCTAGAAGGAGCACAGCACAAAACACCCAACATATGAAGAATCGAGGAGGAGGAACAAGAAGGGAGAGAAGAAAAGAATCTCCAGACAGTGTATATAACAGCTCAATAAGCGAGCTAAGTTAGGCAGTAAGATACTAAAGAGGCTAACCTTGAACCTTTGGTAACCACGAATTTAAAGCCTGCAATGGCAATAAGTACATATCTTTCAATAGTCATCCTAAATGTTAATGGGCTGAATGCACCAATCAAAAGACACAGAGTAACAGAATGGATAAAAAAGCAAGACCCATCTATATGGTGCTTACAAGAAACTCACCTCAAACCCAAAGACATGTACAGACTAAAAGTCAAGGGATGGAAAAACATATTTCAAGCAAACAACAGTGAGAAGAAAGCAGGGGTTGCAGTACTAATATCAGACAAAATAGACTTCAAAACAAAGAAAGTAACAAGAGATAAAGAGGGACACTACATAATGATAAAGGGCTCAGTCAAACAAGAGGATATAACCATTCTAAATATATATGCACCCAACACAGGAGGACCAGCATATGTGAAACAAATACTAACAGAACTAAAGGGGGATATAGACTGCAATGCATTCATTCTAGGAGACTTCAACACACCACTCACCCCAAAGGATAGATCCTCTGGGCAGAAAATAAGTAAGGACACGGAAGCACTGAACAACACAGTAGAGCAGATGGACCTAATAGACATCTATAGAACTCTACATCCAAAAGCAGCGGGATATACATTCTTCTCAAGTGCACATGGAACATTCTCCAGAATAGACCACATACTAGGCCACAAAAAGAGCCTCAGAAAATTCCAAAAGATTGAAATCCTACCAACCAACTTTTCAGACCACAAAGGCATAAAACTAGAAATAAACTGTACAAAGAAAGCAAAGAGGCTCACAAACACATGGAGGCTTAACAACACGCTCCTAAATAATCAATGGATCAATGACCAAATCAAAATGGAGATCCAGCAATATATGGAAACAAATGACAACAACAACACTAAGCCCCAACTTCTGTGGGACACAGCAAAAGCAGTCTTAAGAGGAAAGTATATAGCAATCCAAGCATATTTAAAAAAGGAAGAGCAATCCCAAATGAATGGTCTAATGTCACAATTATCAAAATTGGAAAAAGAAGAACAGATGAGGCCTAAGGTCAGCAGAAGGAGGGACATAATAAAGATCAGAGAAGAAATAAATAAAATTGAGAAGAATAAAACAATAGCAAAAATCAATGAAACCAAGAGCTGGTTCTTCGAGAAAATAAACAAAATAGATAAGCCTCTAGCCAGACTTATTAAGAAGAAAAGAGAGTCAACACAAATCAACAGTATCAGAAAGGAGAAAGGAAAAATCATGACGGACCCCACGGAAATGCAAAGAATTATTGGAGACTACTATGAAAACCTATATGCTAACAACCTGGGAAACCTAGGAGAAATGGACAACTTCCTAGAAAAATACAACCTTCCAAGATTGACCCAGGAAGAAACAGAAAATCCAAACAGACCAATTACCAGCAACGAAATTGAAGAGGTAATCAAAAAACTACCAAAGAACAAAACCCCCGGGCCAGATGGATTTACCTCGGAATTTTATCAGACATACAGGGAAGACATAATACCCATTCTCTTTAAAGTTTTCCAAAAAATAGAGGAGGAGGGGATACTCCCAAACTCATTCTATGAAGCTAACATCACCCTAATACCAAAACCAGGCAAAGACCCCACCAAAAAAGAAAACTACAGACCAATATCCCTGATGAACGTAGATGCAAAAATACTCAACAAAATATTAGCAAATCGAATTCAAAAATACATCAAAAGGATCATACACCATGACCAAGTGGGATTCATTCCAGGGATGCAAGGATGGTACAACATTCGAAAGTCCATCAACATCATCCACCACATCAACAAAAAGAAAGACAAAAACCACATGATCATCTCCATAGATGCTGAAAAAGCATTTGACAAAGTTCAACATCCATTCATGTTAAAAACTCTCAGCAAAATGGGTATAGAGGGCAAGTACCTCAACATAATAAAGGCCATCTATGATAAACCCACAGCCAACATTATATTGAACAGCGAGAAGCTGAAAGCATTTCCTCTGAGATCGGGAACTAGACAGGGATGCCCACTCTCTCCACTGTTATTTAACATAGTACTGGAGGTCCTAGCCACGGCAATCAGACAAAATAAAGAAATACAAGGAATCCAGATTGGTAAAGAAGAAGTTAAACTGTCACTATTTGCAGATGACATGATACTGTACATAAAAAACCCTAAAGACTCCACCCCAAAACTACTAGAACTGATATCGGAATACAGCAAAGTTGCAGGATACAAAATCAACACACAGAAATCTGTGGCTTTCCTATATACTAACAATGAACCAACAGAAAGAGAAATCAGGAAAACAACTCCATTCACAATTGCATCAAAAAAAATAAAATACCTAGGAATAAACCTAACCAAAGAAGTGAAAGACTTATACTCTGAAAACTACAAGTCACTCTTAAGAGAAATTAAAGGGGTCACTAACAGATGGAAACTCATCCCATGCTCGTGGCTAGGAAGAATTAATATCGTTAAAATGGCCATCCTGCCCAAAGCAATATACAGATTTGATGCAATCCCTATGAAACTACCAGCAACATTCTTCAATGAACTGGAACAAATAATTCAAAAATTCATATGGAAACACCAAAGACCCCGAATAGCAAAAGCAATCCTGAGAAAGAAGAATAAAGTAGGGGGGATCTCACTCCCCAACTTCAAGCTCTACTATAAAGCCATAGTAATCAAGACAATTTGGTACTGGCACAAGAGCAGAGCCACAGACCAATGGAACAGACTAGAGACTCCAGACATTAACCCAGACATATATGGTCAATTAATATTTGATAAAGGAGCCATGGACATACAATGGCCAAATGACAGTCTCTTCAACAGGTGGTGCTGGCAAAACTGGACAGCTACATGTAGGAGAATGAAACTGGACCATTGTCTAACCCCATATACAAAAGTAAACTCAAAATGGATCAAAGACCTGAATGTAAGCCATGAAACCATTAAACTCTTGGAAGAAAACATAGGCAAAAACCTCTTAGACATAAACATGAGTGACCTCTTCTTGAACATATCTCCCCGGGCAAGGAAAACAACAGCAAAAATGAGTAAGTGGGACTATATTAAGCTGAAAAGCTTCTGTACAGCAAAAGACACCATCAATAGAACAAGAAGGATCCCTACAGTATGGGAGAATATATTTGAAAATGACACATCCGATAAAGGCTTGACGTCCAGAATATATAAGGAGCTCTCACGCCTCAACAAACAAAAAACAAATAACCCAATTAAAAAATGGGCAGAGGAACTGAAGAGACAGTTCTCCAAGAAAGAAATACAGATGGCCAACAGACACATGAAAAGATGCTCCACATCGCTAATTATCAGAGAAATGCAAATTAAAACTACAATGAGGTATCACCTCACACCAGTAAGGATGGCTGCCATCCAAAAGACAAACAACAACAAATGTTGGCGAGGCTGTGGAGAAAGGGGAACCCTCCTACACTGCTGGTGGGAATGTAAGTTAGTTCAACCATTGTGGAAAGCAGTATGGAGGTACATCAAAATGCTCAAAACAGACTTACCATTTGACCCAGGAATTCCACTCCTAGGAATTTACCCTAAGAACGCAGCAATCAAGTTTGAGAAAGACAGATGCACCCCTATGTTTATTGCAGCACTATTTACAATAGCCAAGAATTGGAAGCAACCTAAATGTCCATCAATAGATGAATGGATAAAGAAGATGTGGTACATATACACAATGGAATACTACTCAGCCATAAGAAAAGGGCAAATCCAATCATTTGCAGCAACATGGATGGAGCTGGAGGGTATTATGCTCAGTGAAACAAGCCAAGCGGAGAAAGAGAAATACCAAATGATTTCACTTATCTGTGGAATATAAGAACAAAGGAAAAACTGAAGGAACAAAACAGCAGCAGAATCACAGAACTCAAGAATGGACTAACAGGTACCAAAGGGAAAGGGACTGGGGAGGATGGGTGGGTAGGGAGGGATAAGGGGGGGAGAAGTAGGGGGGTATTAAGATTAACATGCATGGGGGGGGTAGGAGAAAAGGGAGGGCTGTACAACACAGAGAAGGCAAGTAGTGATTCTACAACATTTTGCTATGCTGATGGACAGTGACTGTAAAGGGGTTTATAGGGGAGACCTGGTATAGGGGAGAGCCTAGTAAACATAATATTCGTCATGTAAGTGTAGATTAGTGATAGCAAAAAAAAAAAGGCAGTTCCTGTGTGGTAACCTCCAACGAGTTCTACACAAGGGTATAAAGGGCATATAAAAGTGTAGGCAAAGGGTCTGTTTGTGTTTATACAGAGGATCAAAGCCTAATTGGGCTACCCCGAAAATGAACTAAGATACGATATGAAAAAGAACTTCCAACATCTGCACTCTCTGGAAGACTCATGCCAGAAGATGATCATCAAAAAACCCCAACAAAGATCCACGCACTGCTACAGCTGTAGATGCACTCATCCCACCAGTTCCTGGACTTGCCATGGGAATGAGGAAGGAGATATCTAAGCTGGCCTGTGCATACAGTAAAACAACAAAATTGGACTGGATCTATACTGTTGGAACTCAACCAAGAATTTGGAGAAGTGCAAATTGTAGCGCTCCAAAGTCTTACAACTACAAACTATTTACTGTTAAAAGAACATATGGCATGTGAACAGTCCCCAGGAATGGGTTGTTTTAATTTGTCTGATTTCTCTCAGACTGTTCAAGTTCAGTTGGACAATATCCACCATATCATAGATAAGTTTTCACAAATGCCTAAGGTGCCTAACTGGTTTTCTTGGTTTCACTGGAGATGGCTGGTAATTACAGATATGCTTTGGTTATGTAACTATACTCCTATTATGTTAATGTGTGTGTGCAATTTAAGTAGTAGCTTAAAACCTATACATGCTGAAGTTACTCTACAAGAAGATATATCAAAAAATAATCAATCTTCCCATGTTTTCTTCCGCCTGCTACTTCTATAGCTTTTCTTCTTCCCTCCTAATTACAACCCTTAAATAGAATTCGTGCCTCATATCAAATTTACCGAGTATCATAATTCTTCCAAGTGGTAAAGATACCTCAAGACAAATGCTGGGCATAGAAGCCACAGGGCATAAATATGCAAAGAAGTAAAAAGCTAACTTTTTCAAACAATAAGGCTTCTCTCTCACTTACCAACTTCACATTTCCCTGTATGGCCCCGGAAGATGACTGGTTAGCCAGAGACGGGTAAGATTCCTCAAGGGAGGAACAACCTAAGACAGGCACAGTCGCAGGGGGGTCATCAGGTGAGAAATTGGGGATCAACAGAGGTGAGGCTTAGAACCTCACCCACCCGTTCTGAGAGAAATCTTCTGCATACGTGGATGTTTTATTGCCCTGGTCTAGCTTGGATTAACACATAGTCTACAGGCACACACCTGATCATCTACATTTGCTCTCTTACAACACTAAACTATGTTTTCTACCTTTATCTTGTATCTACCTACCACTTCAGCATTTTATTAAAAATAATAATAATAAAGAGAGAAATGTGGTATCCACATATAAATCAAGTATAAAAACCAAATGAGTATTCATATTTGAACTGACTGTTTAGAGTTCATAATGCATGAGCAAAACCGAAAGTTTCTGTGATGACTGCCCTTGTACTGTTCACTATGTAACTTATTCATTATGTAAGAATTTGTTCTACATGTAAAAACTTGTTTGTTATGCCTCAGAAGATTGGAGACTGACAAAAATTAGGCTTGGGGTGGATTAATGATTGTGCATTGAGCATTGACTCCCCTATACAGAATTTTATTGTCGTTAACAACCATTTGATCAATAAATATGAGAGATGCCCTCACAAAAAAAAAAAAAAGAAAAAAAAAAGGACAGACTTCCAATGGTAAAATAAATTAGTAACCGGGATGTAATGTATAGCATAAGGAATATAGTCAAGATATTGTAGCAGCCTGGTAGGGTGATAGCTGGAACCTAGAATTATGTATATAAATGTTCTACCACTGTGTTGTACACTTGAAACTCATGTAATGTAATACTGTGTGTCAACTACCCTTTAATAAAAAATAATTATTTAAAAAAAAAAAAAAATGTTACTTAGAGTTCTTCCTCCTCCGCAGAGGTAACCAGTGTCCTGTTGCTGGGTGTATCTTTCCCCTTCTGTTTTTATATATTAACCTCATAAGTATCAATCCACAAACAATATAAATTAGCATTTTGTGTTTTTACATTTCTTTCTTACATGATATCATAGTATAGCTATTTTTGGAAATTGCTTTTTCATATTCAACATTGCATATTTTAACTGCTGACAGTATTCGGTTGTAATAAATCATATGATTCCATAACTTAAATATCTATTTCATTTTTTACGCACATTTGGATTTTTTCTTTTCTCCATTTTTTTTGCCAGAGCAACAGTACCCTTGTACTTGTCTCCTTTTGTACATGTCCACAATGTATGACTAGAAACGGAATTGCTGGCTGAAGGAGCACATGGACATACTCCTCTGCAGAACCGCTGTACAACTGATAATCCCCCCAACATGCATGTGTTCCTGTTTCTTCACATCTTCCACAATCCTGATATTATCAAGCTCTTAAGTCCTGCAAACCTAATGAGTGTGACATGTTATTTTCTAAGTCGAATTTACCCTTCCCTGGTTGCTAGTGAGTTGCCCATCTCTTCATAGGTCACATGGCTATTCAGATTTCCTCCTCTGTAAATTGCCTGTTTATGTTGTTCACCCATTTTTCTACTGCGTTGTCTTTTTTGTAATTGATTTGTAGAAATTGACTATATAGTGTGGATATTAAGTCTTTATCAATTGTTCTCTGATTTAACAATTATTTAGAAATCGTACTATTAAATGAGTCAGTTAAAAGATGAGTATAATCTATTAAACATGTACAGCTTCCACTAATGATTTTTATTGACTTCAGCAGAGGACCTGGCTTATGTTTTCTCGATGGTTTTATAGTCCATTCCCTGTGGAACCATATGCAAAAGGTTATCTGAAAAGAAGAGTTCATGTTCATTGCCAAAGAGATACTCACACTGAATGATTAATTACTGTCCTGGCGAGGTTAAAGACCCTCAGAGAAGCTGTAAGCCTGTACTGACCACAGACACACCTTAAATCAAAGAGCAGTTTATCATGGGGCTTAGGATGATTTTTGAAACATTTTCCTTTTTGGTCAATTAAAATTTGACTTTTATTCCTCATAATAGTCCCGAAAAAAATCAATAATAACATAACCAAAAATTATCATAACTATTAACATCCTTGGAACTAAATCTACAAGTTATTAAACTAGAAAGTTACCATCTAGTTATCACCTCTTTACTGACAGGTGATGAAACTGAAGTCTAAGAGGTTAAATTACTTATTTATTCATTCACTCAAAAAATACTTACTGAGCTTCTACCCTAAAAGGTATCATCTAGGAGCTTACTATCTATCTATCAGGCATCAAGCTAAGAATTTCATATAAATTTAAGCATTAAACATTTAACATTAAAACAAAATACAGACACATTTAAAGTCTTTAACAACAGTTTGAAGAGGTAAAATTGAAGAAGTTAAATGGCTTGCCCAAGGTTCATAAATAGAAGCAGGATCAAGACCCAGGGATTCAGACCCCAGAAGTAGTTCCAGTCTTGCCATAGGATACACCTATGGTGCTTAGCTTGAGTTTGAAACCCAGATGTATGAACCTTACAGGAGAATAAGGCCCCAGCATTGACAGAATACAATGTCCTCCTTCACAGATGAAATCCAGTTCTTCACTGAAGAGGGTAATGGCTGGGTAGTGGCTTGTGCCTGCACCTAATAGAAACTCATTGTTGACCTGCATGGCCAATGGTCCAAGACAAGGGTTACTTATATAGAGAACCCACCATAGGGTCAGCTCCAGGGGACGAGTGAGCACTTGGACATCATGGTGCACAAACAGTCACGGTCCCTGCCTCTCACGGAGCTCACAATCCAGTGGAGGAGACAGGCAGTCAGCAAGGAGGGAAACCAGTGGGATACATAACTACAAAGTGTGGGAAGTGTATGGAAGAAGGGTCCAAGGTAATGTGACAGAGAGACTATGGACAAGGGACATGCTTTAGAATGTGTAGTCAGTAAAGGCTCTATTAATACTAAAATTGAGACCTGTTAGAGATAGCCACATCAGAATCAGGAGAAAAGTGTATGCAAAGGCTCTGTGAATGGAAAGGAAAAAAATTATCTCAGCAGGTTCAGCAGAGAAAGTGGGGTAGAAAATGGCTCAAGATAAAGCTGGAGATATAAGCAGAGGTTACCCAAGGTCTCGAAGGCTATGGTAAGGGGTTGGGCCTTATCCTAAATGTAATGGGGAACTATTGGTGTGTTTAAGGAGAGGAATCACAAGATCGAATACTTCACTCAGTTCCTCTGTTCACTATATGGAGAATGGAATATTGGGGGCCAGTGGGGGCACAAGAGACCAGTTCTCCAGTTAGGACACTACTGTGGTGGTGGTGTGGATTAGGATGGTGACTGGCAGTGAAAATTAGAAACAGATGCCTTCAAGAAATAGAACCAAAAGGGTTTGCAAATGGTTGGAAAGGGGGTATAAATGAGAGGGAAGGATCAAGAATGACTTCAGGTTTTAAAAAGTGTGAATAAGGAACCATCTACAATTGCCTCTCAAACATTTTAAGATTTACCTAGAATTTTTAGCTTCACAAACATTCTCCTGTGAAGAGTGTGAAGGCGAGAGGTCACAAGATCATGACTCTTGTACACGGCACAGTATGGCAGCCTGGGACTCAGCTTTTGTATCTTTTCTGGAGGTTCGTTCTGAGCATTCTTTGAGGGGGAAGGATTCTGGAACCTTGGCCTCTTGCTGACCCCAATGTTTCTAAAACAGCCATATCCAGTTGGCTTTTTATGGAGTAAGACATTCAGAAACAAAACTGCCAGCCACTTTTAGTGACAGCAGTGAAATTACTAACATATTCGATAAATACCAACTCTGGATCTAGAAAACTCACTAAATCCTAGAATTTAGCAGCCACAGAGGAATGCTGCAAGCTCACAGGTGATCTAGATTGAAATCTGACATCTGTGATTCCATCAATACTTTGCACAGAATCCAAGGCCTGGACCTAAAGCTGCTCTAAGCAATAAGATGTTAGAAGCAAAATAAGAATTCATGAATATTACTTAACCATGCAGACTTTTAATATAATAATGTTAGTTCTAGCTGTCAATGTGTTTCCTATTTTTCAGCATTCCATTTAACTCTCAGTCTTTTGATATTGCCTTTTGCCTCAAGGCCCTCCTTAAGACTTTCCTCTTGATCATGCTAGACAGGGAAAGAAGACATGGGAAGCTCTTGACCTGACCCTGGCCTTTTGTCCTTTGCTGCTTCCTGTCTCCTGTTTTCTCTGCGGGAGCAAATTTTGTTCATATATCCCAAGAAGTGGGGACCTTAGTATGGAAGGAGTTTGGGACCGGGGGATAGATGAGGGATAAAAAGAACGAATATGACCCACTTTATATTCACATAGAATGTTGATTATCACAGAAATCACTGTGATAACTAACTTACATGCCTAGCGCATGATCCGGGAGCCAGCACAAGCTCATGCAGAGGACAGAGGGCTCCAGGTGGAATCTCAGCACACCACTTACTGTGAGAGGGAGACGTGGGCAAGATTACTTAACTGCCAAGGCCTATTTCCACATCCATAAAATGGAGGTAACATCTGTTTTTCAGGCATTTTCGAAAGATCCAAATCCACTTCAGTAAAGTACAGAACAACCTATAAAAAGATAGCAGCTGCCTTTATAGCATTTCCTAATATATAACATACTTTTGCATACATGATTTCACTTCCTACTAACCTTTAGTAAATTCAAGTCTTCCATTTTTGACTTAAGCAGAATCCCCAGAGTTCATCTAACTACAAGATGCCAAATACGTTCCACCCAACTTATCTCTTTTGCTAATTCTGATCTCTTGGTAGTAGAAATCTAGCACACAATGGTAAGTAGAGTCACAAAACTCTGGTCTGGGCTCAGCAGTGATGTCCTGGGTAATGTGACATAACTGATGTCTGCTGTGGGCACAGGGTACAGGAACGTCGTAAGCACTTTAGGTAAGTTGAAGGCAGTTTTGCAGGAAGTCCTTTCAGTTCAAAGATAAATATGATTGTTCTCCAAATTCATTCCAGGAATCTATGGCCATGTGTATGTCTATATTTGAGTTCATATGCAAAAAAACCCACCTGTTTATTTGCATAAGACCCATCTCAAACACAAAAGGCCACTCAAAGGTATTATTAGAACTCTTACTCCTACCTCAGACAGCTAGTTAGTAAGTGGCACAGGCAGGCCTTGGATCTGCTGTGTCAAGTGATCAATTTAACTGGTACAGGTAACTTGTGAACTCAAGTAGCATTAAGGGTCAGGCAATGAATTAAATGTGTGAAATGCCAGGTGGAAGGCCACAGGGAATAGGGAGACTGCTGAAAAAGAGTGTATGCCAATCTGCAGCCATTTAAAGTGAATTACTTTTCTTCAAATACTATGGTAGGCAAATAAATAAATATCTGCAGGCCACCTGTCTGCAACCTTGCCCCATTTTACCTTTAGCAGGAAGTATTGTTAACCACTTTCTTTAAAATTATTTTGACACATTCATTTTTTTTTTTTAATGAATAGCCTTCAAATGGTATTCTGAATTTGGCAGAAATAAAAAAGAAATTATAAGTGCCCTAAAGAAGGTATAAACAATGACTACTAGTGAGGTCTACAGGTATGAAAGCAAATCCAATCCAGGAAAGCTTTCTGGAGGAGGTGTCATTTGAGCTGGGAGAGATGGAATCCTTTTCTTAAAGTAAAGGAAGAGAAAAACCTCTCTAGATAAAAGAAAGAGCGGTGAGCAAAAAGAGGAAAGCTTAGCTATTCTGGAAAAAATAGTCCCATTTTATTGGAGAATAGGGTACAAAGTCTTGGAATTAAAGGGAAAAGTATGAACAATTATCTGAGACCAAATGGTGAAGGCCCTTGATGGCCAAGCTAAGGAGTTTGACGTTTACTGGTTGGGGTTGGAAGGGGGACAGGACAGAAAGCTTTGAAGACTAAATGGCCTGATCAGAAAAAATGGGTTTTCAATATCTGCTATGTTGATCTTACAGACTCTTTCTTAGGCAGACTTTTTTCCTAGATAACTTCAATGTGAACAAATATGTTATTATTTTTAGCATGTTTTTAAAAATGAACTTGGTCACCATAAACGTATATGAGAAAACGGGATGAAAGAAATAGCAGCAAATTCAGCAAATGTGGCTGTGTCTATGGCTCTAAGTAGAGATCAGCAAAAATAGGGTTTCAAAAAAACATAAAACTATAGCTAAAATCATATTTCCTGGTGTAGTTTCCACCAGTGACTACTTATAATTTTATTTGTTTGCCATTTTCAACACATTGAAATTAAACTTCAATAAAATTTATTTGTCTGGTATAAAATAAAGTATACCAGCTGTAGGTCATCAGGAAAAACTATCCTGTGTTGCATTATACATGCAAGGAATGAAAAGGGAAGGAGGGGGGAGGAAAATGATATGCAGCTTGTCAGGAAATGTAAATCAAATGTCAGAACTGACCTTTTTGAAAGTAATGATGAAGAAAAGGAAAAACATCAAACAATCTGTTCTGAACCTTTACCAAAAAGTAGTGTAGGGTTAAAAAAAAAAAAAAAGGAGTTTGGAGTCAGAAAGGCTATGTTTGGAATCTCTATTGTATATTCTTGTGAGAAGCTTAATTTCCTCATTTCTAAAAGGGTAATATAAGTTATTACTGGATCGGCTATATGAAGGATAAAAGTGTTGGATAATACCACGTATCTTGGATATTTACTTCTTGACTGCCTTTGGAAAGGAAAGGATACGCCTGCCACATTGTGCAAGTGTGACTGTGGGTATTATACAAACTGAGCTGCTTAGGTTCCCCAACGCAGGAAGGGAGTCTAAATGCTGACCCAGAGAGCCTGAAGCATCATGCAAGGGGAGGAAGGCGGCGGTGCAGATAACCCCAAAGACCAGATAACAATACCCTGCATGTTTCACTGTGGTGAGCATTGAGTGACTTGTCTGTCAGAAGGAGAATTCATTACTATTCCCCCGTTTTCCTTAGAGTCATAGTAAAATTAATTGTCACTCTTAAGCACACCATATTGAGGTCAAGGGGGAAAGACACAGAATGGAAGGACAGGGAAAAACCATTTGGATACTAAATGTGTTAAGGCAAAGCATAGGGAAGATAATCTGCTGCAAATGCACTCATTCGTCCACAAATATTTATTGAGCAGCTATTTTGGGCCAGATACTAAGAAGGCTATAAGGATACATCTGTTAACAAGCAAAAATCCCTATCCTCACAAAACTTACATCCCAGTGAAGACAGACACAGACAATGAGCAAAACAAAATTTTTAATGCCGTATATTAGAAGTTCGTTAGAAGCAGACTGCATAGATTACAATTTACACATAAACAGAAAAATGGAAAGTATAAATATTGAGGTAAAACACTCTTACAGTTAACAATGTTTATTCTTGGAACACAGACTGCTTATGACAAATAAAGGACAGGGATTTTTTCAGAGAAGAATAACAATGGAAACTACACATGGCAGACCAATACAACTAGCGTGATTAGAAAGGAGAGAGGTACATATGTGCAAGAATCCCAACATATCTGTATGACCTTAGGAAAAAAACTGGGGGAGGCATATGTTCCAGAAGCAAGATGGAAACAACTCCTCTTTATTTATTACAGTTTCTTAAATATATCAGATTATAATGGTTTTTAACTTAAGTTTTAAGTATTTTATTTTTCAAATATATAAAAATAACTGAGTTAAGCAGGGATGAAATAGCTCTGTGTATATTGATCTAGAAATCAGTTCATAATACATCCAGTGGAAAGTCTAGCTTACAGAGCTTTGTATCCTATGAACATACATGTGTTAAATGTATAGATTTTTTTTTTAATGGCAACCAGCATTGGATCGCCGAGTGAGTTATCCCACCAAAGTGTCAGTGAATCATCTCTGAGCTCTCTCCTTTCCTCACCACCCACATACAGCATCACTAGGCACAACTTCTGCTTCAGAGCAGCCTTTCAAATATATACCCTTCCCTCCAGTCCACCTGCCTGTGTCCTGGGTCAACCCTTTTCATCTCTCAGGTGGACAGCTGCATAAATCATCTTCCTGGTCTCAGCCCATCCTGCACATGGCTAGATTCACTTCTCACAACACAGATCTGAGGAGTCCCTACCTTGACTCCCCCATGGTAAATGATTCATCCAGTCCACTTTTGGCATGGCTCCCAGTCTGCTCCCAAACCTGGTGGTGGGTAATGATTCCCACCCAATGATGATTTCCCCCATTCTTCCATATGAATAGTACCCTCATTTTGTTCAGTTAATGAACGGAGATCCTTGCTTTCAGGCTTTAGCCCCAAGGATGCTCATGAGTTGGCACATAGTAGGCAATCTTTTTTTAAATAAATCAATGAATGTTTAAATTAGTCATGTTTATAACATCCCTCTTCCCAAGTGATTAATTTACAACTCAACATGTGACCCAGTCTGGCCAAAGAGATCTTAGAAGTATGTCTCATCTTGCCTGCATGGAACTCATCTGTGCAAGGAGCTATTGCAGCCACCTTGGAACCATGGAGTCACAGACCAAAAGGCCCAAATCAACGTGCTAAGGAGACAGAGAGTAATGAGAAGAAAGCCTGTGTTATTGATGATAGATGTCCAGCCACTCTGGAACCGCTACTTCTATATATCCTGAGATAAAAGCCTGTTGTTAACGATGTAGATCCAGCCATTCTAGAACTGCTTACTTCCAAATCCTTATTAAGTGCGACATCAAAACATCTTTATTGACTAAAGTGGATTTTAATGTACCTATGAATCACTTGGAAATCTCATTAAAATGAAAACTGTGATTCATTAGCTCTGAGGTCGGGGGAAGGGAAAGAAGGAGGAAGAGAGGAAAATTATATGTAGCTTGTCAAGAAATGTAAATCAAATGTCAGAACTGACCTTTTTAAGAGCAATGATGAAGAAAAGAAAAAACATCAAATAATCTGTTGTAAACTTTTATGAAAAGTTCAGAACATAACATTCACTCATTTAGTTAATAAAAAATGGATTGCCTACTATGTTCCAACTCATCCTTGGGGCTAAAGCCTGACATCATCAGAACTCCAAGAATCTACATTAATGACAGGCTTCCAGGTGACGTGCTCTCCAAAGGACCATATTTTGAGGAATGACGATATAAACCCTATAACTGGGTGTCGTAATACTTGTAGCTGAACTCATCCTTACCGTCTACTGTCCCTCCTCACATACCAAGCTAACTACACTACCCATCCGCTCTTCTCAGCGTAGACAAACAGCCTCCTGGGCTTGGCTCATGCCTGTCCCCCACTGAAGGAGCTTTTGTAGATTTTTCCACTACTTTACACACCAGGCTTGATCACTTTTTTCCCTCATTAACCTTATTTGCACTTACTCCCAAATAGGTTTCTCTACAACCTTTTATTTAAGTCATTATTAAACAATTACAGTGACATGTTTATTAAGTAAAGTGACTGTGAAAGACCTCAAACTCAATTGTGTTCCACTTTAATAATGTGAAATTAAAAACTACATAAACAGTTTCTTATTGTCAGTAATGACACGCATGTGCCTTTCCTTAACCAAGCCTTTTGCACATGGCACTTTGACATGTTTTTTAATGAAGTCTGATATTAATATGTATCAGCTTAAAACTGAGCTCAGAAGGATTATTCATCACTCCCAAATTAAAAACACCATCTCCCTATCTGTCCTAGAAATTCCTACCTGATTCTATATCATTAATTAAAAATATGCTTCTCATACCACACTGTATTCCTATGTATCTTCTTAAATATTATTCCAAAATTCAGCATCCCAAAAGTTTCAGACCAAACTTGCCAGAAAAGGCATCAGAAAATTACTCCATTTGAATGCAAAATATGTCTGTGTGCCAGGATGGGACCAGAATGCAGGCGTGTGTGGTAATGAGTGTGCAGGTGGTAACAGAATGCAGGTGTGTGTGGTAATGCGTGTGCCAAGTGGGAATGGAACACAGGTGTGCGTGGTCCGGCGTGCCCACAGCTGTCCCACACCTCAGTCAGCACAGGATGATGGCTGCACACCCTCAATCAAATGCATTGATTTGCGTTGATTTCCACTGTAAATAGCACAATTTATCTGCAGCCCCAATCAACTCAAAACCATCACACAATCTGTGTACTATCACGAGGGCTAACTGAAAATCCACAACTCCAGAGACAGAGCTTTTAATTCAAATGCTACAAACGACTCTGCATGAGAATATCAGCTTCTCCCCAAATCAAGAGAACATTAAGTCACAGCCTGTAAAAGTTACAAATCTAAAAACTACTCTGCAACATCCACAACTGACTCAGTGAAGACTACAAAAATCCCAAAGAACAAAGCACCTCAGAGCATGAAGGGGCAGCACAAACCACCTCAAGGCCCCTGGTATGAACGGGAAGCCCTTAAACTGTGAATGAGGACAAGCTCTGTGACATCTCAACCTTGGCAGTGCTGGGAGCTCACTGCTGCTTCGCACATCTATCTTCCCTGACCTCCTTTGCCTCCTTCCAAGGTCTCCTAGAGGAATGGTGAGTTATTATAATCAACAGAAGGTCTTAGTCACAGCCTGAAGACTCCTAGGCATTAGTTTGTAGATTGGACCCACTCACAGAGTGGGGGAATGGTATACATGCCCATTAACCTGGATTTGTATAGTAATAATCTCAAAGTTAAAACTCTTAATGACTTATCCTTCCTAACTCAATGGCTTAAAACTCTTAATGGCTTACGCCTGTGACTTCTTTCTTGATTCGCTGTTCTATTCTCCTGGACAAATATTATAATCACTTTATAGATTCTAAGTGTTTCACTGAGCAGATACTTTGGTCTCTTTCAATTTGTTTTTTCTTTAAACATCCCTTTCAAATACTCTTTTTGAAGTTTGCTAATTTGTGACCAAAAGGTCCACTTTCCCATCCTTGCTGAGTGTTACCATATATTGTCTTCTCTAGCTGAGTGTTATGAAGCACCTTCCTCCACTGTTCACCACATAAGAAATCTTGCTGGGTTTTGGATACACTAAAAAATAAAAAGAGCCTGTGCTTTTGACATGTTAAGGAATTGGGGTCTAGTGGTTCCCAGGCTTTACCTGGAGATAATTACTCTCCTTTTCTTCTACAATGTAATCCATATAACAGCAAGGTTTTGTTTTTTGAACTTCTGAAACTGTGGGGTTTTTTTTAAAGTTTTCTCAAACAAGAAAGCAGACAAAATGTTATAATGAACTCCCACATCTCATCACTTCATCAATTGTCAACTCAGGACCAAATTTGTATCATTTATATCCACACCCTCTTCTCCACAGATTATTTTAAAGATGATCCTTGAAGTATTATTTCATCCATAAATATTTCAGCATACAGCTCTAAACGACTGTCTGCTTTGTGCTGTTGAAACATAAAGGACAAGTTTTCAAATAATCAAGGCCCAAACTGGAGAATATGCCTAATATTCGTCAGCCGTTTATATTTCCCATTTATAATAAAGGACAAAAATCCATCAACTCAATGTGCAGTTTTTCTACATGGAGAGCATTAAGGCACTTTTCCATGAACAAAGAGAAACTATCAGCTGTGCAAAAGCCTCTATGGTTCATTATATCTACAGGCACTATATCACACACACTCCTCTTTCCCAAGGTTTAACACAAAATCCTCATAACAACACTTTCTAGTAACTTCTGTGATAATACTCACAGAATGAAGAAAACGAGGCACAAAGAGGTGAAGTCCCTTGCCCAGGACCACTCAGGAGCCCACAGCAGCTCAGACCCGCCACAGAGCCCACCACTTTGCCACGTCATCAGCCTGCCGGAAGATTGCATTGAACAGCACTGTCCTGGCTTCTCAGTCTGGTTCCCCCAGAGCAGGCCAGGAGAAAAGGAACTGGGGGAAGGGAGTTTGTCTGGTTGGAAGCCCCAGGCAGCACATGCAAGGACGTGCAGATAATGACACAGGGAAGAAAGACAAGCCAATAAAGTGTGTGGTAATTGAATAGGTTACCTCTGGGGACAACTGGGGCTCAACTCACTGAGGAATCATGGAGAACAGAGGTCAGCAAACAGCAGCCAGAAGGTCAAATCTGACTCACCGCCTCATTGTAAATAAATTGGCAATAGCCAGGCTCATTCCTTCAGTTCTCTCTATGGCTGCTTTCATACCCAAGGGCAGAGTTGGAAGAGTTGTGAAAGAGATGATCTGGCCTACAAAGTTGTTAACATTCACTATCTGGCCTTTAAGAGAAAAAGTTTGTTGATCCCTGATGTAGGACATCCAGAAGGAAAGAGTGAAGCTGTTTTCCTCATTAGTTTAGGGTTGCCCTGGGGTCATTAGGCCCCCAGCACGGCCAGGCTGCAAGTTAGGCAAGCTAAGCTCATCCCTGTGGCTCCTGAGAATGCCTCAGGCTGCGAAGGAGAGAGGCAGGGTGGCTAAAACGAAAAGCGGTCTAAATGTGGCTGCAGAGCTCAGAGATGAGCCACACGTGGATAGCATGTGCTGCAGATGACCTCACTGAGCCTGAGAAGCCTTTTATATAATAAGGATAATAATCATATCTAGCAAAGAGATCAGTGTAAAATCATACTGAAAAATGCATGCCAATCTCAAAGGACATGCCAAGCACTTCCTCAAAATATAAAGAAAGTGCTCAATAAATGTTATCAGTTATTTTGTAAATAATTTTCCTAAACAGTAGCACTTAGGAAACACTATTATTGGTACCCAAAGCCTAAGTCTAAATTCTTGATAAGGAATGTCCATGAAATGTTCTCAGTGGAAGCCCTTCACATGCTCATTGCCCTCCATTCCCCTTCCACCCTGTGCTGCCTCCCTGACATGTTCCTCTTATAATCTTCTTTCTAGGCCTGCTTATTCTTCGAGCTCTGTCTTCACACTGTGTTTCCTACATGGGGTTCAGCTCCTGTAGTTAGACTGCATTTTGGCCATACCAGCAGCAGCAGCTGGCTGTGCAACCTTGGGCAAGTTACCTAACCTCTCTGAGCTTCCATTTCCTCCTCTGTAGAAAATAGCTGATAATAGTGCCTAGTTCATATTATTGTTGACTGACATTTATTGAGCACTCATTGCTTTAACATGCCCTGTTCTTTTTTTTGGAGATTTTTGGTTTAACATTTATTTACAATAAGCTGTACATATTTAAAAAGTACAATTTGATATGTTTTGACATATGAACACATCTGTGAAACTAACACAATTTATCAGACATTTTCATTCCCCCAAAAGTTTTTATGCTCCTGTGCAACCATCCCTCCCTCCACCCCATCCACAAGCAACTACTGTTTTCTTCACTAAAGATGATCTTGCATTTTCTAGAGTTTTATACAAATAGAATTATGCAGCATGTACCCTTCTTTATGGGAGGGGAAGGGCTTGTTTCACTCAGTATAATGATTTTTAGATTTTCCACGTCACCATGTGCATCCTTTTTACTGGTGAGAAGCATCTGAATTGTCACCTGTTGATGGATATCTGGGTTGTTTTCAGTTTATGGGCTGTTTCCCATTTGGGGCCATAATGTATAAAACTGCTAGGAGCATTAGTGTACAAGCTTTGTGTGGACTTGTATTTTTACTTCCATGTAGAATCCTGTGGCTGTACAGAAAATTTTTAAAGTCCCATAAAGCACGTGGCTCATGGCCTTTGGACTAAAAAGAAAACTTGCGTCAGCATTGCCCTGACTTGGACCCCAAGCACCCTCTCCAGACACCTCTGGCCCCTTGCTGCCCCCACCACAGCTCCCAGTGCTTGCCACTGAGGCCACCACAGTTCAGCTTCCTCTTTCTGCAGCTGACGCCTCTGACTCTCCCTCAGGCCACGGCTGACTCTTTAATGTCCTGTTCATCATCTAGCATTTCTGGGGGCATGACAGGATTGTTCAATTCCTGCTCAGACAAAACAAGGGTATTATTTTAACAGATTCATATGATGCTGGGTTTTCCAACACTGCTAGTCTACTGAGGATTGTTTGTATAACTAACAGTCAAGACCCCAAGGCAAGAGCAAATCTAATTCAAATTAAAATATCAAAGTTCACTGTTCCCACCTCTTTTTAAGGGTTGTCACTTGAACCAGTACGTTCTTTTAAAGAGCCAATGCTTCTTTGAAAAAAATATGTATTATGGCTTTATGTCATATTTGTTACAGCTTTACTATAATTTCATGTTATAAAATAATATTTCTTAATGAAAACCCTTCTCTGTTGTCAACTCAAAATGTCCACATGTTTTCAAATGAATCACAGCTGATTTCCAAACTGTGATTCCAAACTGGAATTATCTCAATTCATCCACATTTAAAAACTTCACCCCATCTTTGCTCACTAGATTCTGCCAAAACGACCTGCAATTTCTCCCATTCCATGAGTGTAAAACAGAAGTGCTATCAATTTAGGTTCTAATGTGGCACTGATTTCTTACATAAAGGTTTGTATGGGACTCTTGGATGTCACATCTTAATTTCATTGTATGTGCTCCCTTCTGTGTAGAAATACTGGGCAGCGCCTGTTCAGTAAAAAAGAAACATGTCACACTGTTCAAAAATGACATAGGCAACATCTTTCATCGACATAGACCTGGGCATGTGACAATACAGAGCAAAGCAGGCTGGAACGAAATGTGACCCTTTGCTTCCTGGTTCTGGGGTGTCCACACTGATTACCAGTACAAAGCCTTATTTTTGGGCCAGTCTCTATGACTGATTTGGGTCAGCCATGTAACACCCTGAGATGCATTTATCCAACCTCACTTAAGTATGTGAGGCAGTTTACCACTTTAACAAATGGTTTCTCATCTATTTCTTACAAATAAGATTTTTAACAACTAGCTCTACTTTGTTAAAATTCAAATTGCTTATTATTTAAATTGCAACCTCTCTGTTGTTTGTGCAAAATTGTCTTTTATAAGAGAGTCCTTATGCTTGCACTCCGCAGCCACCGTGGGGCACCTGAAAGCTGCTCCCTGGACCCTACAGACCAGCCAGCCACCGAAAAACAGCAGCTACAAGCCCAGAGTAACTTCCCTGAGGGCCAGCTGAGGATGATGGCTTCATTCTAGACATTTCTTTCTTTAAAATCCCAGCAAAATACTATTTCAGATGATTTTTGTGTTTTTAACAAAACTTGCCACGAGACCTCCTGAATAGGAGGTTGTCGGTTGTCCCCTCAGCAACTTGAATCAGTGAAGGCAAAGGCAGAGTCAGGACCCGCCTCCCAGCAGAACCCACACTGTGCTCCCCACTGAACTGGCAGAGGCCATCACATTGGTCTTGAGACTCCAAGCAGCCACTTTATTTATTCCCAGGTAAAAAATATCCAACTGGCTTCATATGCAAATGATAAGCATCTGGTAGTCGCCATGGAGTCCAGGCCTGTGCAGGTAAGAAACAATGCTTACCAAGAAGTTTCTTGAAGAAGTGAGTAAGGACATATTCCCAGTGGATAACAGTGGCTATTTTTGGGGCAGTAGGGAGTGGACTTACATTTCATATTTTACAAACTTATGAACTGATTGTATTTTTAATAATGAGCATTTATGATAAAATATTTTAAATGACTTTCCTCGGTTCTGAGTTTTTCTTTCCGGTCCTCTCATTGTGGACACGTAAAGCTTGTTAGGCTGCCCAGCCTTGCATGTCAGTCTTGTTTAGGGAGAAATCCTAAAATCCGTGGCAGCATGGCCCCCTCTGCTGACAGTGGAGAAATATTTACTCTCTCCTGCTTCCTGACAACTAGTAAGCAGCCAATGGACCTTGGTTCACCCAGTCAGGTGGTCCTGTCTAGGAGTCTGAATCTTGAAGGACTAAAGTCAGATCAGAGTCAGTGAGAACTGCTCCCAAGGAGAACAGTGACCTTAGAGTCCAGGGGCACAGCAGTTAACAGCAGTGGTACAGTGGTGGCGTCCTTAATAGGACAATCCGTGACGTATCCCTGGCCCACATTCTACCCACATGGCTCCCCTTGGTTGTTCAGTTGCAAGGCTGATTCTCTCATCTTTCTGTTGATTCCATGAACTACCCTGTATCCTGCCAATAAAAACTTTTCTGCTTACGTCAGCCAGGGGTGGTCCTTTGAGCCAAGAACCCTGACCCATTCATCCATTCAACAAAGTATTTATTAACTGTCTTATATGTGTTAAACACTGTTTTAGGCATGGAAGGTGTGCAGGAAACAAAACAAAAATCTCTTCCCTCTAGGAGCTCACATTCTGGTGGGTGGAACTTCTTCCTGACCCTGCCCCTCCTTTACCTTTCTCCAGAGGTCTGTTTTACTTTGATACTATCCCTCTAGCCTTAAGCTAAGCTAATCCTTTTCTGTTTCCCTTGACATTAAGGAAGCAAGATCCTTTTCATGTCCTTCTGGCCTTGATCTTGAGTCCAGGCTAAACCCTGTTCAATAGCATGAGTGGTCCTTCATTGTCATTCCATACATTTACTAGCACCTGACTTTTTAAGACATAATTCTAGGAGTTGGAGTCGCTGCCCTCAGAGATATTACAGGGTAGCAGCAAAGACAGACACTTAAGTAAGCTCTAAAGGGTGATCTGTACCACAGGAAGTACAATGCCACAGAAGTGCGTAATAGGAACACCTTCCCTAGTTTAGGAAGGGGTCAGAGAAGGTTTCTGGGGGGAAGTGATGTTTAAGCTGAGATCTGAGGTCTGAGTTAAAGTAAGCCAGCTGATGAGGATATAGAGCATAAGGGTCAGAAGGAACAACATAGGTGATATTCTCAAAGTAAGAAAGAGAGGCAAACTAGAGAAAATGGAAAGGGCTCCCTGTGGTGGGGGCAAGAAACACAAGCAGCTGTGAGGGGTGGGATAATGGTTAAGCGAAACTGGCAGGGCAGATGAAGAGTCTAACTAGCTTTCCACAGCTTTATTCTCAGAACAGAAGCCATGCAAGAGCTTAAGCAGAGGTGGCACTAGAAGGGTGTGTATTGCCAGATCTGCAAATTAGAAAGATCACTCTGGATGCTAAGTGGAATGAATTGGAGAGGGGAAATACGGGGGCCTCAAGATTATGTAAGAGCTCACCAAATAACTCAAGAATAGAAAGACTATATCCTAAACTAGTAGAGGTAAGAGAGATGAAAAAAGGTAGAAATATTCAAGAGACATTTACTTATAGGTTACAATCAAGATGACTTTCTGATTGTCAGGTGGATGTGGGGCGAATATGGAGAGTGAGAAGTCAAAGACGACACCCAGGTGTCTCATTTAGGTAGCCAGGTAGAGAGGGGCATTTAATCAAAAAGAAACAAAATGCTGGAGAGGAATTGACTTCAGTGTGATCATGTTCAGTTTAAAGTGACCAAGGAGAGCAGCCTGAAGGCAGCTGCCTCCGTGGGTCTGGCTTTCTGTGCAGAGATCAGAGGTGGCAGACTGGACCTATGATCACATGGACAGTTACTGAGATGGTGGGAATACTTGAGAGGACGGGATGGACTGTATTATTATTACAGAGCTCCACTGCCCCTCCCTGTGGAAGGATCAGATTTTACCACCATGTTGATGTCAGGTTTAGTTATGTGAGTGACTTGTTTTGACAAATGACATGCAAATGGGAATGACATGTGTCACCTCCCTTCTGAGCAGAAACTTGAAGGCCAGCTCGGGGTTCTCCATGGTGATTTTCCCATCTGCTATGGCAAGCACAGACATTCCAGAGAGAAGCTGCTCCGTTAGCCTGGGGCTCAGAATAAAGATTATGAGCAACCAAGCAATAGCCTTGTTGAAGGCTATTCAACATTACGTCTTCTGGCCAACTCAGCTTTCCATCCTAACAAAAGCAAACTCTTCATTCCTTCTGCTCACTCTGCTCCCTCTCCTTCTGTCAAAAGACCCTGGCAGCAACCTGCAGGCCTGGGGCAGCTCTGCACTGGAACATCTGGGACAGATGCCAGCAGAAGAGACGCATCTTCTTCTCCTCCCCGCAACTCCCTCTGCCCTAGTCTAGCCTGTGACTTCCTTCCTCCCTTCACCCCCTCCAGTTTTCAACCAGTTTTTGGATTCATGTCTGGCTAACCATGCTCTTGGTCTTGGATGCACCCTGTGTCTGGGTTGTCTGGGTAGCCTGATGGACGTTTGTCCCTGGACAGCCCCGGGGACAGCCTGCACCTGCACTGTCCACACCCATTCTGACTCATCCTGAGCTTCTGGTCTTGGCTCTGAACGTGTCCCCAGACAAGCAGCTGCCTGGCCAGTAGACCTTTCCAGACTCCAGGCAGCCTGGCTCCTCTTCCTTCACACTCATGCCTCCCAGCCTCAGAATTCAGACCATGACACACTGGACGGCTATTGCCAGAGCATCTCATCCATCAGCTTTCTCTCAGCTGATCCAGAGGGTCACTGCCTGTCCAGTACAAAGTGGCATGTCTAAGTGTCTTCATTTACACTGAACACACTCAGCACAGGTGGCTTCTGCTCACCTTCCACCAGGGACAAGGCTATTTCAAAGGCAGTTTGGCCTCCCCACCTTACAGGCCCCTGAATGTTTTTCTCTTTCCACCATAGATCAGGACTGAGAGTGTCGCTGTCTGTTTAGAAGTTCTTTTTTTCCAAATTAGTAAGGCTTTTTCACTCCACTGGTTTAAGTGGAGTCAGAAAGCCAGAGGTGAACATGGAGGTCAGGATAAGGAAGCATACCTACCCTCTCTTAAGTTTATTCATTGTTCCACATTTTGTACATATTGTTCACTATGTTAGCTACTAACATTTATCAAAAGCTTATTAGATGGCAGGCAATGTGTCAAACACTGAACATTATCTGTTACGTTTCTCATAGTCTAAGGCTAATACTATTTTTCTCATTTTATAAATGATGAAACTCAGATTTTTAAATGCTTGCATAATTGTCTGAGGAAATACAGCCAGGTTTGCCTGATTCCTGAGCCCTTAATTTCTACTATTCTGCTATATATGTTTGTGTGTGTGTATAGATACATATAGGTATACATATATATGTATGCACATATATATGTATAGGAGGTATTGGCATATATATGTGTGTGTATATTTGTAGGTATGTATTACATATATAGGTGTATAGGTATATACATGTGTGTGTATATGTGTGTATAGCTGAAGGAGTCAAAATTTTCTAATCTTTGATTAGTAAGTAGGTAATATATCATGTTTGAACCCCTGTTATCACACCAGACAATATTCCAATAGGAGTTTTAAAACTCCTTTAAATTTATCAAGCTTTTAGTTTATTAAATAAACTCTTTGAGAATTACATTTTAGGTATAAGTCATTTAGAAACTGCTCCTGGGGGCAGGAAGCCTGGCATTCTGGGCTCCCATTCCAGCTTTGACACTGTCTAGTAGCACATACCTTTTCTGAGACAGTTTCCGATCTATAAAACTAAAGAGTCTGACTTGGTGCCTCATTCCTGCTCCAAAATACCACAATTCAGAAGACAAACTGTCAAATTAGATCCCTTTTAAAATAATAGCATTTTACTTAAAGTAAATCAATGCTTGCTCATAGGTTACTAGTATTTACACTTTTGGTTTTCTACTGCCTTTTTCCATTCCAAAAGCCTTGTAAAATTATTTTTCCAAGTATCAATGAGAACAATAAAAGTTGATTTCATAAGACCTCCAGGCTAATTAGTGCATTTAAATAAAACAGTTATAAAACATCAGTGGTTAACTCTTAGTTTCCCACATTAATTAAAAGCTCAGAAATGAGAAAGGCTGTATATCCTCTTTGGGTTTCATGGGCTACACAAATACACCATGGGAGGGATGGGTTTTAGAGAATGGACAGAAGCTATTTCTGTAAAGGGCAAAGTAAAGAGGCCGAGTCTTGACACAGCCTCTAGAAATGACTCAGAGTTAGGGTTCAGAGATCTCACTAAAGATCCAAACTGTTGATTCTGGCAAAAGCCCATGAACTCAATCTTTAGCTGCCCCTGGAGAGAAAACAATGACAGATGAGTTTAAGATTTTCTCAGACAATTCCAAATTTGTTAATCAAAAATCCCACTGACTAAAGCTGATGGCTTAAAAAATTGAACAGATTCAGGGCTTTGAGATTTAATTCATTATTTCAAAATTTATCTCTTGAGCCTGCTCTATTACTATCAGAAGGGCAAAGAAAATGAGACGTGCGGCACAAGGAGCAGTAAGTTATTTTACATAGCAGGATGAGTTTGCAAAACATCTGGTGTCAATGAGTTTGGATAGAAAGGAATGAGGTGAGTGGAAAAGATTAGTGGAGATAACAGTACTTCATTCCCAGGAATTTTTGTGACAGTTGGAAACTACAGAAGTACCTGTAGTGGTGAATGGTATAAAGAGGCATGTAAGAAATGGTTAACGGTTATCACTTTTTTTTTAATTAAAGTATCATTGATATACAATCTTAGGAAAGTTTCACATGAACAAGCCATCATTATTCTCATACTAACTCAGTATTACAAAATCTCTCAATGCATTCTTTTTCCCATGAAAGGGAGAGTACTCAAACTATAATCCATTATGATTTTCTCTACCTTTGTTAGAGTGAGTTTGAGTCTTGTGAATGTGCCTATGTCTTCATCTTTTTATTACTTACTGTTTTAACTAATTATTTATTATTTTAATATCTGGCAAATCTTCCTAGAGAAAAAAGTATGTTTTGTATTTCACTCAGTATCAAATCTTCAGAAGGCTAGAGCAGATTTGCTGAAATGTGTCACCTGTCCTTCTAGAAACGTGTAGCCACAGAGCTCAGCATTTTAAGGAAAAGTTTAGTAACTTAGTTTATCCTAGCTTTAAAAAGTTTAATTATTCCAAATCGTTCTCCAATTAGTTTAAATACTTGGCACTTAGTATTTCACTTTATTTTGAGTTGGATATGATTCCAAGAAATGATTTTATCTCATTATCTGAATAGCAAAGTTAAATACAAGAAGGAAATCCCTAGTACAGTTAAGTTTGTTGAGCTTATGAACAGCTATGCTCTTCTTTGTGACAAATATTCATGCTACATCAACACAGAGATCTGCCTTCCAATTAGACTTCAGTGAGTTTCTCAAAACACAACACAGAGTACAATGCACTGCTTTGAAAACTGTGTATCTTGAAAAAATGTGCCTATTATTAGAACTTCCATCTTTTGTCTAACTGCTCGGTGGATTAGAGTTTACAACCCAACACGGTTCGCCATCTCAGCATGACTTACACTGATGGAAGGAAAACACAGAAGGGAGGTAGATGCAGAGACTTGGCTTGACTCCCCTTCAAGACACTCTTGTCTGAACTACAAGCAAACCATTAATAAGCAAATAAACTGGCCAGTGTGATATTTCCTCTCTTTTCAACTTACTTGATAAAATACCATGAGAACTTAGGTATTTATTAATTAACCATTAACTTACAGATAAAGAAACGAAGGCACAGTAAGAATGAATAGATGGTTATCCAAACACCTCATCAGGTGCTGGCCAGTGGGCCCATCCAAGTTCAAATCTCCTCTTGTTAACCCTTGACATGAAGGCTTTCTACCCTTAACCATGAGAAGGCTTGGTTAGGACAGTTCTATTTGTTTGGCACTTCTGACATTTTATTTCTCTTCCCTCTACATTTTTTCTACATTTTTTAACAGCCTTACTGAGGTATAAGTGATGTGTAATAATCTACACATATTTAAAAAGCACAATTTAATAAACGTTGACATTTGTATACACCTACAAAATCATCACCATAATTATGATAATGAAGATCTCCATCGCTCCCGGAAGTTTCCTTGCGCCCTTTGTAAACTCTTCCTCATACTCCTATTGCACTCAGGTCCCAGGAAGTCACTGACCTATTTTCTATCACAATAGAATAGTTTCCATTTTCTAGAATTTTATATAAATAGAATCATACAGTATATCCTCTTTTTTGGAGTGGCTCAGCATAATGGGTTTGATATCATCCATTTGTTGCATTATCAAAAGTCTACTCCTTTTTATTGCATTGTAATATTCCATTGTGTCGATATACCACCATTTGTTTATCCATGAATCTACTGATGATATTCCCTCAACATTTTAAAAACATTTTCATTGTGAAACATAGCATACATACAGAAAAGTACATGAAACCACTTAACAAATTATATTAAAACAGACACATACATGAAGAAATGAATGAGAATCACCATATTAATCTAGAAATTCTACTTCTGGAATATTTCTGAAGGAAATGAAAACACTATGCTGAAGAGGTATCTGCACCCTATACATTCATAGCAGCATTGTTTATAAGAGCCAAGACATGGAAACAACCTAAATGACCATCAGTGGATGAAAGGATAAAGAAATAGTGGTATGTACAAACAATGGAATATTATGCAGCCTTAAAAAGTGAGGACATCCTGCCATTTACAACACTGGAGGATGAATGGAACTTGAGGGCATTATATTAAGTGAAATAAGTCAGACAGAGAAAGACACATACTGTATGAGCTCACTTACACATGGAATTTAAACAAGCAACTTATGGGAAAAAAGATCAAGTTTGTAGCGGGTGGGAGAGAGGGAATCAGAGGAAAGTGGTGAAAAGGTACAAACTTTTAGTTATAAGATAAATACCAGTGAAATAATGTACAATGTGATGACAATAGCTCACACTGCTGTGTAATATACAGAAAAGTTGTTAAAAGAGTAAATCCTAAAGGTTCTCATCACAAGTAGAAAAATACTGTTTATTCTTTTTCTTTTTTTGTATCTATATGAGAGGATGGATGTTAACTAAACTTACCATGATAATTATTTCATGATATATGTAAGTTAAATCATTATGCTGTATACCTTAAATTTATACAATGTATGTTGATTATATCTAATAAAACTGAGGGAAGAAAGAAAAAAAAATGAATCGCTGTCATCTGCCCAAGGACCCCCACATGTCCCTTCATGATCTCAGCTCCTTCCTTCCCTGGAAAGGTAGTGGCTCTCAACTTCTAAGTATGCATCCCTAAATAGTACATCAGCTCCTTTTTTACCCATTTTGAAATTTATATGGATGGAATCACACAGTATGCACTTTCTTCTATCTGGCTTCCTTTGATCAGCATTACGTTTTTAAAATTCATCCACATTTTTGCACATAACTGTAATTCACTCATTTTTGTATTCCATAATTTTTCCCTTCTATGGTTGATGGGCAATTGGGTTGTTTCCAATATTTAGTTATTACAAACTACAAAGCTATAAACTTTCTGTTCCTTTTCCCTGGCAGTAGCGTGCACATACTCATAGGGTATATTCTTAGGAATGGAACTGCTGGTTTATGGGGTATGCAATATAGTCACCTCTTGTAGAGTATTAACTGTCTTCCAAACTAGTGGTTGTTTTCATGTTTCATTCTCTCTCTCTTCTTTTTTGTATTTTCCCATCCTTCCACTCCCACTTTTTTTTCTTCTTTTCCTTTCTCACTAAGAGACTTTGGTACACACCCCAAAAGGGTCAGTTAACATCACTTAATTACATATAACAGACTCATTGACTTTTTTCATGGTAGGAAGGACTTATTATATAAGACATTTCCTTTCTGAATTCCTATGCAAGTTACAATCCTATTTAGAAATTAAAGTTGATATAAGCATAGTTAAACCTTCCTTTATGCCTTTTGCCAAAGATGCTATCTTCTACACACTATGAAAAAACAATCTTCCTTCTTTATGTTGACTGCCAGAAAGCTTGGAGCCAAATTTACCCACTTGCAGCAAGTAAATAAGCCAGTGCTTCCAGAATACGGTCCTAGACCACTACATCAGAATCACCTGGGGACATGCGTTAACAACACAGGTGCCAGAGTTCCTCAGGTGAGGCCAAGGAACCTGCATTTTTAATAACTATCTCACAATGAGGCCAGTGCATACTAAATTTTGAAATCACTGGTATTGTAACACATATTATTGCATTTTAACTTTCTTTCCTGTCACCCAACTTTTAATCTATGGACTATTGTGGTATTTTATGTATACTTGTAAATCGCCTATGATCGTTTCTGGTTCACAAGTTGAATAGGTAGATAAATAGATAATGCTAGACTACACCTATAGAAAGAAAAGGTTGCTCTGGTATCCCTTAACTACAGATACCACTAGTCACTTATGAAATTATCTGAAGGGGATTAAGAAGATATAAATTACTGGGTGAGCCATCTTATAATTTCACCATGACAAATTTAAAGTATCAATAGGTTAAGGGAGGCAGTGATGGGCTCAGACTAGCAGTCCCTAAGTAAATTCTTTGCTTCCTGTCCACAGTTCCTTAAACGAGCCTAGACACCTTTGAAGAGCTTGCAGTGCTTCAGAAAATTCTACCCATGATTCATACGACCTTGAATTTCAAGAGTTACTTGTTAAAAATAACTACTGCAGTGTAAAAAGGGAAATAAACTGGCCACCATAAATGTCAGCTATATGGACATCCATTTTTGCAATAGAAAAGATGAGAATATTTTAAGATCAGATTTCTTATATTTTAGCTTAGATTCTGGCCACCCACTGAGCAGCACACAGCATTCCTGACCAGACAGCTCATCATTCCTCTGCCAAAAAAGAGCCTGGAAGAAAATTGGCAGAGGTTGGCTGTTTATTGTACATGGACAAGCTGCAAAATCAAGATCTAAGTTTTCTAAAATACCCACTGCAGGGGTTGGCTGCCTTACTGCAGTGAGTAAGAAAATAGAATCCAAACAAAGGGTGCAAGAAGCAACACAGAGCAGAGGATCCTGCCACAGGCATTAAAAAAAGACTAACAGAAACAGAGACTCAATAATCAGATGTGAAAGAAAGAAAAGTTAAGGTTCTCCTTATTACGCTTTGCTTGACTGATGACAAATGTAACCCATCTAACAGGGAAGCCTCCCAGGGTAATTCAAGTATTAAAAATTTGCAAAACAAAACAAAACACTGCTCCATTTAAAAATATTTAAACATTTAATATACCATAGTTGGAACCAAAATTAGCTTGACTGAAACATTTAAGAAGTAACACTGCATTATAAAATGCATACCTAAATTCAATCTGACTCCAAAATGATAATTTCATATTAATTCATATAATAGCTAATATTTATACAGTAGTGGGTTCTACTACGTGCCAGGCCCTATTTATGCATATTAAGTCATTTAATCCTTGCAACAAACCAGGATAGTGGTACTATTGTTATCCCCATTTAACATGAGGAAATTAAGGCACAGGTAATCAATACATTTCCAAACATCCTTAAGCTAGTAAGTAGCTCTAGGGTACAGCTTTTAATCACATTTTCCATTTATCAACCATTACTGTTTTGGAGAAGGGACAAGAGTGACCTGAATTTCAACCTACCAGTATTTTTGAGGGTACATTAACTGGGCAAAACATAAGGATTTGTATTTAAGCAGCTCAGCATCACTCTGGATCACATATTTCCACAAAATTACATTTCATTTGCATAATGGCACAGTGATTGTTTCTAATATGAAAAATTCATCCACCACATCTAAGCAAAATGCAGTTTTGCTTTTATACAAATCTTTGTGGTACAGCAAAATCTCAGGATGTCTAGTACATCTACAGCCATGGACCTGGACTCCCCAGACCAAAGAAAATATGAGTTAAATAGCAAAAGTTATAAGAGAGATGAAATTCAGATATGCATATATATAAGAGAAGATGGTTCAGGACTAAGCTTAAGAGAGAGAAAGACTTGAGACCAAATAGTGCTGATAGGTTTAAGAACCAAGACCCAAAGGAGGAGTTCATTTTAGCAGGAGAGTGAAGTTCGGCTTCAAATGAAAAAAAGAATAGAATTGAGAAGAGTTTTAGATGAGGCCATAGCTTTGGAAGATCTCGCTGGTGTGTCCCTGGCTATGTTAGGAATCTGTGTTAATTGAAATAGCTACTAGTAATTACACAGCAGTATTTCAAGCACGTGTAGACAAAATGTCTTCAAACAAATTCAGCCAACACTTGGAGGACTTTGTTTGAAGTTCTAGTCTCTGAAAGACAGTTGGTGGGGTCAGTGGCCCAAGAGAAGGCAGGACTGCAGTGCAGGCCCAGGTAGCTCTCCCTGGGCACTAGGCTTGGCTAGTAAGAATGCAATACATACATGTCAAATTGAGAACCAGTCACCAGGGCTCACCTAGGATAGGGGCTGCCTCACCCCGCTCTGGACTATCCACAGTCTTCACATCCCCAGAGAAGGATGAGCCTCACAAAGGCAGAACCAGGACCGTACATAGAGTTTTATGCATTTTTCACTGAAGAGTGGTGCCTGCACAAGGGAGTAAGCAAAGAGTAAAGGAACTCACCCCAGCTCCACTGGCCAAGTTGCAGAGCGGGGCTACCTCCTCCCAGGGAAGGAAGGGTCTTTTTTGAATATGGGCAAAGGCCCGAATGACTTTTGGAGCCCTGGAGGGCAGTGCTGAAAGCATTATGAAGGAGCCGCAGCAACCTGGCCTAAAGGGATGGGAGGCAGAGTACACCCTATGGAGACACAGGGGTGGGGGAGTCTAAGCTCTGGGGAATATCCTGGGGTCTGCCTCTGACATTAGATTAGACAACAATGTTCACTGCTAGAATGCACCATCTTCTCTAGAGAGGCCTCTCTGCATGCTTCTCCCTGCATGTGGTACTTTTCTTCCCAAGCCCACACATTCCTTCCAAATAGGTGAAAGTTAATGCAGACAGATTATGGAACATTTCCTTCTAATGATGACAGATGATCACAGAGCCATCCCAGGGCACCATCTGGCAAACTCTGTAGGATAAATGTCCTCCAGACAGAAGGACATAAATCTGCAGTAACTGAATGGAGTAATTTAAACATATTATAGATAGATGGGTGGGCTTTCCGGGCCAATTTCTCCCTTTTGTTCTACACAGTAAATTAATAGCAAAGTACTTTGATCTTTTCGAAAACAGCATGATATAGTATTTTATTAATTATTTTAAACTTTCATCAAAAATAGTGATTATAAGGTGGTTTCTGTTTTCGTTGCTATTACTTTTCTATTTTTTTCCAAATTGTCTGCAATGGTCATGTATCATTTTTTTAATCAGAAGAAATGTATTAAAGAAATTGTTTAGCTTATTTCTTTTTTCACTCCACCTACAGACAAGATTGAGTTCGTTAAAAAAAAAAAAGCAGCTTTATATTCTCTGAAAGAGGCTGGCCAAATTGGACACTGGCTGGGCAAGAATAAAGAAAGCCCAGCAGTGCATGAAGAATATACTCTGAACTATAGACGTAGGACTGGGAATACTGCCTTATAGAACTTAAGCATCCTAATAGATTATTTTCCAGAATAGTTGAATCAGTTTATAGTCTCATAAGCAGTATATACTCAATAGCAGTATATACAATAGTCCCATATACTTATAAATACTTGGTATTATACAACTTTATCTTTTTTGTCATTCCAATGAAATAAAAATGATATTTTATTATTGATGTTTCACTAAAAAAGTAAGCAAAGGAAATTTAAAAATAAAACCCAGCAGTGCAAATGGAGGAGACCAGACACTATGCATGAAGGATGGGCCAGGCACCACACAGTCTGTGCCACCTGCTACTCCCTCTCATCTCACTAAAGAACACACGAGGCATAATGAACACGTGACTATGTACTCCAGTCTGCGGCCCAGAGCCTGACACACAGTATATAAGTGTGCTTCTAGAAGGGTCTGAAGGGACAACTTTGTCATTGAATAAATGATAGCTGTAGCATTCCAAGAGCATAGCCTCTGGAGCCCAACAGGCAAGGGTTGTTAATGGAAAGGGATGTGTCTTTGGGCATGTTAATTTCTCTGAGCCTCAGCTCCCTCAATTGTAAAGTAGGAATAATAATGTCTCATAAAGTTTGTTGTGGAATATTAAATAAAATAATGAGCAGATAGTACATAGCACAGCACCTGGCACATAAAAAGTGCTGGGTTGATCCAGTGATTCCATTTCTCTGTATGTACCCAAAGAATTGAAAGCAGGGACTCAAACAGATAGTTGTGTACTAATGGTCACAATATCATTATTCACAAGAGTCAAAAGGTGGAAACAACCTAACTGTCCATCAACAGATGAATGGATAAACAAAATGTGATTTACACATACAAGGGAATATTATTAAACTTTAAAAAGGAAAAAATTCTGATACGTACTACAATATAAACCTTGAAAATACTCTAAGTGAAATAAGCCAGACACAAAAGGACAAATACTATAGGACTGTACTTATGTAAGATACCTACAATAAGCAAAGTCATAGAGACAGTAAGTAGAACAGAGGTTACCAGGGTCTGGGGGAAGGGGGAAATGCGGATTTATTTTTAACGGGTACAGAGTTCCTTTTTGGAACGATGAAAAAGTTGTAGAAATGTGGTGGTAGTTGTATGACATAGTAAATATCCTTACTCTTCCACTGGATTGTAACCTAATGATGGTTATAATGGTAAAATTTATGTTATGCATATTTTACCACAATAAAAAAAGTGCTGGGTAAATGGTAGAAATTTCTATCATTATTAATAATAGCAATAATCAGTTCATACAAAGCACAGGCCATTCATAAACATACAAATGCTCCCTCATACCAGAGTGATGAGAAAACAACCCATGAGAGAGCTTGGGGAGGGCACTGGGGGAGGGGTGGCTGATGGGGCAGGAGTGGGCAAGGCACAGCATTTTTGAAAAAGCCCAGTGTAAACGGATCAGTCTGATGTCAGTCTTTGAGACTGTGGACCAAACCTACTGAGTCCAATCAAGACCTGGGGCAAAATAAGCTAAAAAAGAAGAGAATATTAGTTAAAGCTCTTGTGGTTACAACTGCCACTCCAAAGGACTAAACGTAATTGGGGACTTCATTGGCTCATGCCCCTGAAAGCGTGAAGAGCTCCAGCTCCAGGCAGGCTGGGTCCCAGGGTGCAGATGGCGCCATCAGGCCGCAACCATGCCATCCGTCACTCTGCGCCCGCCTGTGGGCTTCATGCACAGGCCCTTTCCAGGCAGTGGCCATGTGGTCCCCAGCAGCCCCACAGAGAGATTCTCTTTCCAGGACTGAACGTGATTCACTTGACTTGGATCACAAACCCACCCCTGAACCAATCATTGAGATCAAAGTAACAGAATACGCTAAGTAGCCACAGGTCATTCCATGGCCGTGAATGGATTTAAGTAAGAATAATTGCTGTTCAGGCAAAAAGAACAAATATCCACCAATGGGGAACATGAATGCGAATGAAGTGAGGGAGTCTGAGGTAATTATCATAGATGAGGCTAGAAGATCTGTGGTTTAGTTTTATTGCTTACCAGCAATCAGCACAGGGGTGGGTGAGTTAGGATGGCTTCAAGGTACAGGATCTTAGGTGGCTGTGGGTCAAAGCTCCTCCTGTACTGAGTTCTAACAGGGTTGTCTAAACCTCACCAATGTCCCCACTCTGTAATTAGAATGATGCAGTGAAAATTAAGAGATTGGTTTCTAGTGTCAAGACCCACTAAAGAGTATAAAAATTTGACATAAGATACTACGTCCCTCTGAGCCTCAGTTTCATCAATATCAAAAGGGGGGTTGAATTACAAGGCATCTAGGACCTTATGTTTCTGAGCCTCCATTCTAAACAACTGTAAATTAGTTATAATACTAACTCCAAAGGTGGGTGAGCATATTAAATATGTTGATGTATATGAGAGCATTTAGTAAATTACAGAGCCATGCAAGTTAGTTGTGGCTATTGCTTTTAAGGTCAAAGGTAGGGGAGATAAAAAACAAAAGTGGATGGGCTTGAATAGAGCTAAAATCAGAAAAAAAGAAGAAAAAAATTGGTCAACAGAATGAAAGTTTTCTGTATCTACATCTATCTGTGTGTGTGTGTGTGTATTATTTTTCTGGGTTGGGTTAGAAGTCACAATGGCATCTCTATGTATCTCTATGTTTTTGCTGTACATCCACTCTTCAGTGACATCTGGTATCCCTCCTGCTACTCCACTGAAACTGCCAAAAGTCATCATTGACCATGCACAGGGCCAAATCTAGGGAACATTTGTCAGCTATTATCTTTACAAACATCCTTCCTGCTGCTGACACTGTTGTCCTCGTCCTCATTCTTGAAATTCCCTTGGCTCCTGAGACACTGCTGCCACGTGAGTGTGCTCCTATCTGAAAATTCCTTTTGGACTCCCCTTCCCCTACGCACCTCCTAAATAAATTCCCAGGTGTTCCTTTCTCTTTGGATGTTGTCAACCACTGCCATAATTTTGACTTTCATGCTTGTGTTCCATCTATACATCTCCAGCCCTGACCACTTCTCTGAGCTTTAGCCGATGGGATTGTCTGTCCATCAAACAACTCCAATACCCACAAGCCCCAGATGGAAGTCATCAGCTCTTCTCCCTCATGTCCTCCCCTTACTGTCTGGTTCCCCATCTCAGGTAGCTAAGCCCAGAAACCTACTCCCTCATTCCCACTCCTCTTTTCAGCTGCTCCCCCTCACACTTTTCATAACTCTGTGCCTTGTCTCTTCACCTGATTCTCACTCCCCCTTAACAATTCAGCTACACATCACCTTCTCCAAGCTCACTTTCCAGAATCCCCACGGGGAGGAGAGCTCCCCTAATGCCCTGGGCATAACCAGCTCTCAGTACCTCTTATCAGATTGTACTGAAGCATCTGTCTGTGACAGCCCACCAGACTCCTGCCCCCACTCCACGGCCCCAGACTCTAAGTTCCTTATGGGCACAGGCTGTTTGTTGAGTTTTGTACCCCTTATGCCTAGCACAATGCCTGGCATATAGTATATGTTCTGCTAATGTGTACTGAACTAAACCAATCCTCACCAGCTGGAGTGAAGCTAAATAAGAATATTCTGCTTGTGATGAAAATAATTTGTTAAGTCTAAGGTCAGTATATATAATTCAATGTAATCACTAGGCACTGATAGAGTCAAAGAAGGGGAAGCTCATGTATCTGAACTATGAAACAGATGATACAGCAGATTCTGAATTTACATTATTTTGAGAAATACATACATGTATTTTTTAACCAGTGATCACAAGATGAGTCTTAAATAGGAGTTACTTTTCCCGTACAGTAAACTGCATAGAAACTGTCTGATCAAATTAAAATCTATAACCTTAAAACTCTTTGGGTTATTTCTTCTTTTGAACCTTTCATTTCTAAGGAGCACATTTCTAGTTTTAAAAAAGTGCGTATATGTGGTAGGGGGAAAGGCAGTTGCAGACTAAGTCTTCAAGCCTCCAGATAGGAATCATTTTCTTGCATATCTTTTTTCCCTGTTGTTGAAATTTGCTTATAACAAGTAAAATATCATCTAAAACCTTAAAGGAAAAGTTATTCCATAATTATGTTGAATTATGCTAATTAACATGTTACAAAGTGTTACATATATGAGAAATTTTAAAATACTATATGTTGTCTATCTATAGAACAATAGCAGCATCATTTATAATTAGTGGATAGATGAAGAGGATGTTTATACATCTAGTTTTTGTATACTGACCAAAAACTGTAAGGCTAGCCTCATGAAGAATATGCTAGTAACACTCCATGATGACACTGGTTTGTTCACTATTTAAAACATAAAAGCCAAGGAAGAAAAACCAAAAAATATTTTTTAGTGTAATTTTACTTTCTTCACGAAAAACAAATGCTATATACAGCTTTCTAATGTAAAAGAATCTTTTTCTTTCCTTCATTGTAAAAGTCAGTGTCAATCACTTCATTTATTATGAGCTGCCTTGAGAAAATCTATAATATTGTGGGAGGAAAAAGAACAGATTTTAGAAATCCAAGTATTATAAATCAAGCTTTGAGAATGAAATCACGTGGATGTGACATTTATTCACTTGCATGTGCAACTTTTCCCCAGCTGTTTTTTTAAGCTGTGATCCTATTAAGGCATGCTATCATAATTAAAATGCAATTTATGGTTTGAAATTTAATATCATGAAAGTAGCACAGGGCAACTATGGGCTCCAAGCCGTGCCTGATGCTTGGATCATCTTCAAAATATTCTTAGTCTATTTTGCAGGGGAGAGCAGGGGAAGCAGCATTGTTTCTATTAACCTGTATTAATTAACTATTTCTGCTTAGAAGCAGATATAAAACTCTGCAAGATTTTCTTTGCAGAGAAAACTGTTATAAACAGAAGAAAATGGGGAAATTTGAAATGACCATTTATAGGGACTGGCTAAATTATGGTCACACATCCATATATAGTCCAGACAGCATCAGGGGTCATTCTGTCATTTGAGGGATTTAAAAATTGGATCAAAATCTCCTCCCTTAGGGAAAGAGAAACCCAGCATCTATCCCAAACTCTCTAGGGGTTCTTGAGAGCCCACAGCTTCTCCCGTTCCCTCTGTCTCCAGTTTACAGCTCCCAGTAAATGCTGGCTTTCTTCCCTGCCTCACTTCCTATCACTCTTACTACTCATCCCTTCTCTGTTAACTGTGTGCAGCCAAAGCACATAGCCTCTTTTCTTTGACTTCCTCAAACCACGCTCTCATGTATAGCAGACTGTAACAGCTATTTGGGGATATTAGCAGGGGCAGGCCATGGTGGGAGGAGGAGCAAGATATTTTATTGTAACATAATATAGCATAGTGGCTAACTAAAAATAATATCAGGCCTTCTGTTCTTAGAAGACCTTGGTAATTCCCCCAGCTCTGCCATTAAAAATAGGAATTCCACTCTGGCCTCACTTCCTATAATTGTGAAGCCTGGCTTTCTCTAAAATCTTTGTTGTTAATTTATTTTATTTTTTATAGTTCTTCTGTATATTTTTCTTTCCAGCTTTATTGAGATATAATTGACATAGAACACCGCATAAGTTTAAGGTGTACAAGGTGCTGATTTGATACACTTACATATTGCAAAATGATTACCATATAGGGTTAGCTAACACTTTCATCTCATTACATAATTACCAGTTCTTTCTTGTAGTGAGAACATTTAAGATCTATTCTCTTAGCAAATTTCAGATATTGTTAATTATAATCACCATGCTGTACATTAAATCCCCAGAATTTACTCTTCTTATAACTGGAAGTTCATTCTCTTTGACCAACGTCCCTGCATTTCCCCCATTCCCAGCCCCTGATAATCTACTCTGTTTCTATGATTTTGGCTTTTATAGAGCCAACATATGTGATATCACACAGTATTTGTTTTTCTCTGCCTGACTTACTTCATTTAGCAATCATGCCCTCAAGGTCCATTCATGTTGTCACAATAGCAGAATGTCCTTTCTCACCACTAAATAATAATATGGCATATTATTATAACTTCTTTATCCATTCACCTGTTGATGGACACTTAAGTGTTTCCATATCTTGGTGTTGTGAACCATGCTGCAGTAAACATGGGAGTGGAGATATTTCTTCGAGATCCCATTTTCATTTCCTTTGTACATATACCCAGTAGAATTGCTGGATCAAATGGCTGTTCTACTTTTAATTTTTTGAGGACACTCCATATGGTTTTCCACGGTGGCTGCACCAATTTACATTCCCATCAACAGAGCACAAGGGCTCCCATGCTCTGCATTCTGGCCGACACTTACTATGGCTTATCTTTTTGATCATAGCCATTCCAACAGGTGTGCAATGATATGTCACTGTAGTTTTGCCTTGCCATTTCCCTGGTGATTAATGATGTCTGCCACCTTTTCATGTACCTGTTGGCCATGTAATTCTCTTCTTTGGAAAAATGTCTATTCGGTTCCTCTGCACATTTTAATTGGATTAATTTGTGTTACTAAATTGTATGAGTTCTTAATATACTTTGGATATTAAGCTTTTACCAGAGGTATGATTTACAAATATTTTCTCCCATCTCATAGGTTGCCTTTTCATTTTGTTGATGGTTCCTTTGCTGCACAGAAGCTTTTTAATTTGATGTGGTCCTAATTGCTTATCTGTGCTCTTGTTGCTCCAAAATCATGTTTGTTTCTTATGCTTTGCAGATTAGACATCCCAGAGTCACTCTCAGCCCATCATGACCATATGCTCTTTTCATAACCAAATTGGGTCATCAAAGCTAAACAAAGATGCTGCTGTCACCCAAGAGTAGTTCTGCCACAGTCATGAACCAGCCCCTCCTTTCTTCCAGCTGCACACACCTGCACACTCACTCAAAAGGATGCACCACCACTACCATAAAAAATGCCTAAAATATGTCTATAGCTGTGTATATGTGTGTGTGTATTTCTCTTTATATTTATGGGTGGGGGCCTGAGTTAAAAAGAAATGGTAGAAATGAATATATAAATTGATTACATATAAAAACATCTTTTTACCTAATAAAATAATGAAATCTACAAGGACATACACCAATCTGTTAATGTTGGTTTCTGTCTAGGAGATGGGATTAAGGGGGACTTTTAATTGTAACACTTCTGTACTCATTTTTTATTTACTTTCAGCATAAATGACTCTATAATCAGAAAAAGTATATATTTTAGAAAAGAGATTGATGCCAAAAAAATGGGCTCAACTTACATTGGAAAGGATTGAACTTACACACAAGAAAAAGTTTCTTAATAGGAAAGACTACTAAACATTCATAAAATCTTACCTACAACTGTCACAAATAAATACCAAGAAAACTTTGCTCCCTTAAAAGCAAGGAAGAGACTGTGCAGATGTCAAAGACTGAGAGACAATGAATAATAGGAACAAAGACTCTGAAAGGAAGGAAGGATCAGGAGAGAGGGGTGGTATCCAGGAACAAGAGAAATCTGTCCTGATGAGGACAGAGGAAAGACAGGGAAACAAATGAATACGGCTGCAGGGAGGGTGGGAGGGTGGCTGCCAGATAAGGTGGGGTTATACATAAAAAACCAGAAAGTCAGACACATCCCCAAGAAGGACTACAAAAAGGTAACACTCATTCATGAAGTTCCCGCTCTGTGCCGGGCACTGTTCTGGGAGCTGAGGTCTGGCAGTGAACAGGACGGGCAAGGCCTCTGCTCTTTGGGAGTTTAGGCAGGTGGGGAAATGATAAGCCAGGAAGCATATGAACAAACAAGATAATTTCAGGTAATCGTAGGAATTATGAAGACTTTAAGACTGGACGAAGTGACAGTGATTGGTGTTGGGGTACTTTTAACTGGGTGGCCACGTGGTGAGGTTTGAACTGAGTCCCTAGTGATCTAAGGAGGTGCCACATGAAGAGCTGGCAGCAGAGCCTTCCAGCCACAGAAGTAACATAGGCAAAGACTCTATGTGAAGAGGGACGCTGTCACGTCTCGGGAATCTGAATGCCAAGTGGCTGGAGTCCAGGGAGCACTGGAGAGTGTGGGAACTGAGGTCCCTGTGGCAGGCCCAGCAAAGACACAGGATTTCAGGCATGAGAAATCCTGCCTGAGGAAAAGGCATGAGAGAGGTTTTAGGCAGGGGACTCTCACGAATTCACAGGTTTTCTAAAGATGGCCCTGGAAGCTTGTTCGGTGGAGAGAAGCAACAAGAATGGCAACAGGGAGAAGAGTTAGGCAGTCCTGCACAGTCCAGGTGAGAGATGACAGAGCCCTGCGCTCAGAATTAGCAGCGGAATTGGGGAAGGGGCAGATGTGGAATGGGTCTTGAACAACATGGATGAGAGTGTGAAGAAAAGAGAGAACTCGGAGGTGACTCCTAGGCAGCTGTCATTGCCACCTGAGAGCTGCCCAAAGCTAGGAAACCAACAGGGAGGTGGGAGTGAATTCAAGGGTTCTATTTTAACCATACTGAGTCTGAGGAGCACATTTAGCAGCCAAGTGGAAAAGTCAAGGTGGGAGCTGGACAGAGAAGTCTGGAACTCATCGCTGAATCTGCAGCAATAGATTGCATTTCGGGAGTTACCATCTAATAGGTGGTGTTTGATGCTGTGAGACTGGATGAGTTCATTTGAAAAGAGTGTCTAGAGGAGGAATGGGGAGACCAAATCTTGAGGCACATGAATCCAGAACTGAGAAGAAGGGGAAGAGCAAACCAAGGCAACTGGGCGGAAGTAGAGGGAAAACTGGAAGGTGTGGTTCTCCAAAACCCAAGAGCCCTGCTAGTAAATGGAGGAGAACGTGGGGGAGTGGAAGTGAACATATCCTCCACGACAATGCTTGAAAAATAGAGAGAAAATTGGTCCAGCAATTGGAGGGGCCTGGAATGGGATATGGGCTCAGGAGAGGGTTTGTTTCTAAGATGAGAAATACCAGGATATGTTTTTTAGAAGACCAAGCAGAGCCAGATTAGGAATTTTACTTCCATGTTATTTCTCTTATCATTCGTTAGGACCCAAGCCAGTCATCATCAATAGGACAGCAAACTGGAATCTGACTTTCTCTTCCAGTAGAGACTGACAGTGTATTAAACCTCCTTGGGGTATCCAGAGGGGAGAGTGATCAGAAGACATCAACAGGGGTTCAGCCAAAACAAGCCATTTCATATAATGATATTTACGGATCAAGAAGTTTCTTGAGTTTTCACACAGACTACTGCCATAGCCTCCTAGCTGGTCTGCCTCTCTGCCTCTCATTCCCCTACTCCATCCTCCACTCCAAAATCTAAAAACAAATCCAAGTAGTTTACCTTCCCTGCCCAATGACTCTCTAGCAACCTTCTTAAGAAGAATATCCAACCCCCTCAGCAAGGCATTCAAAGCCCCTTAAAAGGGCCCACACTTCCCTTCCTGTCTTATCTCTGACCATGCAATTTGCAAAACTCTAATCACAGCAGCCCCACCACACTGGGCATCTCCACATTCCCGCCCTGCCTACGGTATGGCACATGCTAAGCCTCTACTTAGAGGGTCCATTCCATCTGTACCCAACTCATTGGCCTGGGAAGCTCCTGCAGATCTTTGAAACCCACTCAAGTGTCCCATGGAAAATACATCACATTTACTCCAGGTTCCTCCAGAAGACAGGTCTATGACAAACAGCTAGACATCACAGGGAGCAACTTCACTTCAATGTTAAATAAATTTAGAAGCACTCAGCTGTCTAAGCAAAAGGGCACCATTCCCGGGTATTACATTCCTCATAGTGGAAAGTTGGGAAACAGAAGGATGACTTGCCGTGTAAAACCTCCTTAAGATAAAATCCATCCACGTCCATTGCTCAAAACAACCTATGTAATTATTAGAAGGCTATCATTGTTCGTAAGAGCCAGAAATGCTCTCTACAAATTTCTCTTGTTCTTAGCTCTGCTGTCTAGAGCAATTCATAATTTGTCCACTTCTTTTTGTACATGGCAGCTTTTCAATTAAATGCAGGCATTTATTAGACTAAAGCCTCCTCCTGTTCTCCCAAATTTTCTCTTCTGTAACTTCCAGAGGTTTGCTAACTCCTGGTGGCGCAGCATTCAGAACCTATATATGTCATAAAAAACATCATTATTCTTCCAGAGGGGGCAATCATGCCTTATTTGACTTTGTACCATAGCACCCAGCCAAGTGCATGACACATTGGTAGCATTCCAATGAATGAATTAATATAAAATCTGCAGCATTTCAAATACCTACATACTCAGCCACAAGGAAGGATGAGTTGTGGTGTACCACCAGGAGTAAAGCTGCTAGGAAAGAGCTTCTGCAGGGTTGGCTGCCATGAAGTTCCAGCTAAGGTGTCTGGTCAGATAGAGCCCACACAGTGACCACACCTATGCCCACCTCTTACCTGGTACCCTGCATCAGCAACTCCAAGCCTCACCCCCCGACCCAGCCCCCTCAGAAGCTTTCTCAGAGAGGAGGCCAGCTCCCCACTCAGCCTGCTCTGGTTACTGGGCTCAGGTGCACAGGCCATGATTAGCAGGGTGGATGTCTAAGCATCCATGGGGAGGAAAACTATTTTTAAAAAGGAGAAACAAGAGATTTATCTCTTCCAATATGTCCCAAACTAGTGGCCCACATTGCACTACACATCTAGAATTAAAAACAGGCTATAGTTTTGAATGAGAGCTTTTCAGAGGAACTTTGAGCAAAATTCTATCATAAACAAATAGAAGGCAGCAAAAAAAAGGGGGAAGAAACCTGAATTACCCTAGGATGAATGTTCATATTGTTTCCAGAAATACTTCCTAGGTGGCTAGCCTAGTCCAGTGCTGAATGGCACAAAGAGGATGTAAGCTACGTAGTCATTTTAAATTTTCCAGTAAGCACATTAAAGAAGGTCAAGTGAAACAGGTGAAATTAATTCTAGTATGAGGTTTTATTTAACCCAATATATCCAAAATATTATCATTTCAACATGCTGTTACAGAAATTATTGAGATATTTTAAGTTTTTTTCAAATTAGGTCTTTGAAATCCACTGTGTTTTGATACTTAACAGCACATTTCAATTCAGACTAACCACACTGCAAGTGCTGAATACCCACATATAGCAACTGACTACTATACTGGACAGTAAAGCTCTAGGCTCTAAACAAATCCTTTGGAGATACAAATCCACATTAGGTTCAAGATACTGATAAACTCTATTCTTAGAAACAGATTTATTTAAAAAAATAACACCAAACTCAAAGCATTTGGTAAAAAACACAAGGTGATATGTATGGAAAAATAAAGACTTATTAAAATTTTTCTAAGCATCTATCACAAGGTGAATGCTTCTGAAGCCCTCAGACTCATTTTTCCAAAGTCAAGAACGAATTACATAATCAATCTGGTGTCATGAACCCAAGCCATCCAACAAATACTTCAGAGTTCATGCAGTTCGGGACATTCTTTTTATAGCTGAACAGAATCCCTGCCAATGCTTGCACTCAGCAACTGACTTCTGTCTAGCATGACAGACGGTTAAGTGTTGATTAGCTGACACGGATACACTGTTCCATACAACCATGCAGTGAGTCATAGCCATGGAGCAGGACCCCAAATGAAGCCTTACGTAATAACTGGATGGAACTAAGGATGCCCAGCAGGCAAAAGTCCTCCAAAACATACACAGCAAAACCTTCCCAGAACCGACTTCCTGAGCAGCAAAAAGACACTCATGTCTGAAATTGAGAGTTAATGAAAACCAAGTGCAAAAAGGCTAATAGATTAGAGTATCTGCAAAGGTCTTCAGAATCATCACCCTCAGGAACAAAACACTCCAACTCAGTGTTACAATTTTCATCTTCATTCTGGCAAAGAAAGTAATGAGCTGGCAAATTTAACAGCCAAGCAGGAGACACAATGGAAGACAGATTCTATTGAAAATCCTAAAACAAGTGGCACATATTTTAAGTCACTAACTTAGAATTCCAAGCAGGTGGGGAACTATTAAGACACATTACTATAAGGTAAAATACAACTGAAAAAAAAAAAGCTACAATCAAAAATAAAATTTTTTTAATGTATAAATTAAATCATAAAATAGACAAAGCAACTGTGGCTTTTAACATGGGGCATTGAAGTATTAATTCGAATAATCACAGGGAAATAAATTTAGACCACCTTTTCATTTAACATGCAATGTAACCTAATCCAGGGAGGCTGGGTGAGGTAGCTGGAAATACCAGGCAGTTACTGAGAAAGATGATGTACTTACAAGGCATCATGGAAGAATACACTGGTTCTTTACTGAAAATTATAAAAGGAAACATTTATTGCTCTTAAGTCTGCAAATAGTTAAGTAGTCTTAAAATCAGTTGTAAGGGAGCCCACCAGGTTCAGTCTCAGATGTGTGTCACTTTTGAGAAATTCAGTTTAGTTGCCAAAAAAATAGTAAAGGAAACCCTCTCTCTCAAAGGACACTGGCGTTCTCTCAAACGCATCTTTTTCAACAATACTTAGTAAAGTCCTTGTAGTCTACCTCCCAGGCACTTGCTCCAGTTCCTTCCAACACCTCCCCCACTCCCACCCCTGCCCCTCTCCCACCTCGTGCTCCTTTTCTACAATTTTCCTAAGGTTTTGACACTTCGGTAAGGAGATCAACTCAGCCTTTCTCAGCAAGAAGTAATACTTCCTTTTTGGGAGAGGGAGGAATAAGGCTAGCAAGAGTCCAGCAAATAGAAGATTCTCTTCGGCAGGTTGGAGAAGGGGAAGCCCATGAACGCTCTGGCATTAATGACATCTGTCCTATCACACTTATGAAACATCCACGCCGTGGTCAGACTGGATGCCAAATCCAAAAAGTCCTGAATCTGATTAGAGTCATGAAAGGTGTTTGAAAAGCCAGGACACAGTTCAAGTATGAAAAGGAAAGTCAGTTGAAAAACAATGGGCACTTTCAACAAAACCACCCTCTGTGCCCAGGTCTCTGATTCACCCTGGGTCCTGCACCACTGTCCCATTCCCTTGCCTGCACACTGATCAACACTTTTTCTCTGTTTATTACTGTGTTGATAATCTCTGCCATTCCCCACTCAAAATCCCTTCATCCCTTTTGTTGACATAAAACAGCAACTAAACTTTTGTTGACATAAAACAGAAGCTCTAGCCCACACTTCTGCTACCTGCAACTCAGTGCTGAAAAGTCCCTTTAAAGGAAGCAGAACTTCTAACTCTGTAGATAAAGTAATGGATTGAAGTGTAAATAATATTATTACTGATCTAAAGTGACACTCAAATGAGTGGCAAATTGGGTGTCCTTCTGAATACAGATCTTCACAGAAGAGACAAAGCAACAGAACTGGAGAAGGGAAGAATCTCAATATTATTTTCTTAGACTATGTGTGTTTGCTAGGGCTGAGTCCAGGTGGAACTCTTGATTTCTTTGTGACGTGATGGGGGAAGTTCCTAGTCAGGGTCACTTACATAACTATTCTCTTTTCCACAATGGATGTTTTCATTTCCTGCCATGAACCTCAACTCAAAACTACACTTCAACTCAGAATGTTATGTGACTCTGTTCACACGTGCTCTGAGGGATGTTTTTAGATGTTATGAGACCCTGCAATTTATAGTCCAATGAATTTGGGGTTTTCATGGACTAATGTACAACTCAAGAGCAGAATAGAAAATACAGTGTTTCCCTAATACAGCAGTTGTCAGAGTGTGGTCCATGTAATTCGGTGAGCCAATATTTTCTAAATAATCAATGCATGTATTATAGAATCAGGCATGCTTAACAGAGTCATGAAAGTATGAGAGACCAATGGATTTTAATATAACAAAGTGCAAAAAGTGCTTTAATATAGTTTCAGATTTCATACTGCTATAAACCTCTTGTCACGTTTTGGATAGTATTAAAGAAATATATCCACAATTTTCTAAGGAGGCTACAAAATACTTCTCCATTTTCCTGTTACATATCTGTGTGAGGCCAGATTTTCTTCACATTCTCAACCAAAACAACATATCACAACAGAATGAGTGGAGAAGCAGCTGAATATCCCGTAGCTATCTATTGATCCAGATGTTAAAGAGATTTGCAAAAAAACAAAAAATAAAAAACAAAGCAAAACTATGCCACTTTTATCACTAAATATTTTTGGGAAATAGTTTTTATTTTTCACAAAAATATTTATGCTAACATGCAAGGGGCCTATTACTTTTGTATTTTAATAAATTAATATCTTTACAATTTCTCAGTTTTAATTTCTAATACAGTAAGTATTAATAGATATAACCTACATCAATGCTCTTTGGGGTCCTCCATAATTTTTCAGAGAGAAAAAGAGATGCTTAGATGAAAGAGCTTGAGATGCTGCACTAGCACTTTTCCTGACACATTGTGGAAGCCTGTCTCTGTGGAAGACCTTGAGTCTTCTATGGAACACACATTGGGAAACGCAATTGCATACTGTGCTAATGAAAGTATTCCTTTACGAGCCTCTTCTCCCCACACATTCTTCAGTTACTTTATATGCCAATCAAAGGGTTTCCTCTCAACAAGTAGTTTTGTGTTTATGATCCTTGAAGTCAATCACATATCTCCTCTGGCAAACAGTCAATAGTGACCTCATCTGGTTAGCAGAGGCCTTCATCTAGAGAATTATTTCACTGAGCAAATGTTACAATCACAAGAAACTGTGATATAGGTTAACATCCTCCTACAGCAGATTATCCTCTGCTATGAGCCACAGTGCCAGGGATGTCCCAGGAACATAAGATATGCCAGTTGGAATCAGGGCCAATTTGGTTTAGCATTGAGTTTCCAACACGAGCAGTCACTGATGAGGTTCCTATTTTACGAATTAATCTGCTGTGAAATGAGTGGATGACAGCATTTATTGCTCCTACTACTGGCAATTTGAGTTTGTAAAAATTGTATGCAGGCCAAAAATAACTTAAGAACTAATACATATCTCTACTGTGGCTTTTTAAAATAAAGAGTAATGCCAGTTCTCTACTTTCAGCAAGACTGGAAGCTCCAATTAGGGAATTCAGTTATAAATCTCTTCTTCCTGTCTGGTATCTCAATGACTGGCCGGAAACCGGCTCTCAGATGGCTGTAAAAGATTTTGGGAAAGAGTTAAAAGTGTAAGTGCTAAACAGCTATTCCATGCAAAAACCTCTCTCCAAGGAAACTCAGTCCTTATATAGAGCTTCCCTAGAGTACAGGCTGTTCCATCCACTAATTTTCATTCTGGAATTTGCCCAAATAATAGGAACCATTAAGTTTATTTATGTAGTTTTGCAGTATCTAAATATTTGCCGTTTTGCAAGTTTATATAAATGTTGCTCAAGGGTGACCAGAATGTCATCCTGAGAGCTGGAGACACTCATCTTGGTCTCCTGTTCCTTTTTACCGAAGACTTGAAATGAAATTAGTATAAAATCTGCTTTCAGTAAAACTTTCTCTAATGAAAATTTTTTAGGCCCATATATGCTTATTAAGTTTAGGGTCCTAATTCTGGTTCATTTAATCCTAGTAACTCTATGAGATAGAGACTAATTATCCCCATTTTACAGATGAGAAAACAGGCTCAGTGTTGCCAGAGGCCACCAGTTTATAGATGTCAGATAAGACTGAAATCCAGGAAATTTGAATTTTGAACCTCTGAACTGGAATGCTATCCTACCTGTGTGAGATGCATGGACAATAAAATTAAGAGGTTTACTCATAGAAAGATCCCAGTCCTGTAGGTAAAATAGTGGTTTTAAGCTCTGGATTAGCCTTTACTTCAAAAAGCCTTCCTACACTCCTGTGTGTTAGGCTTCGTTCTGTGTCATGCCCAGTACATGGCCCACGTGGTATTTACCTATTGATGCTTCTGCTTCCTTCTAGCCTGTACTACTTTTCTCTGCCACAGTACCTCGGGCAGCGATCACTGAAGGAATGAATAAAAGAATCAAGGAGTGAAAAACAAAAGTGAATCTCCACAAATCTACTTTAGTCACCAAAAACATTAATTTCCAAATGAAGCCCGTGCACCCTGAAAGGTATGCAAAAAAAAACGCCGGTGAGGTACAGGGAGAAAAACAGTAGCATTTCTATTTCTATTTCCTGACATTTACCACATGGATTGACACTGGCATCCTCACTCCGTATGTGTGGCAGGCAGCCACATAGGCACGCCAGGCACCGAGGCCTACCATGGACATTGCTCAGCTCACGTGGTTAGCAGTGGGACTCTCACCTGCTTGCTTGCTTTCCACAGGCTGTATTAAATTGTCGTTTATATGGGCCCATTGAGAAAGTAGGGATTTCTCTAAAAGAGGCTGTAGGGATTATATTTTCAATTTTATCTAACCTAGAAAATGGACAAATGGCTTTAAACAAGTCCTGCATAGAACTGCAAAAAAATGCTAACAAATGAACAAGAAATTAGTAAGGCCAACAACATTTCTACCATTTCTCATATTTTTCTCAGCCACATAATGAGATATGACCAAAACAGGCTAATCAGATCTGACCAAAAGTTGGCAAAAAAAAAAAAACCAGAAGTATCAAATCTTAATTCATACCCAATATTCTTATTGATGGTCTTTGACTAAGGGAGCATTGTGCCTTGGAAAGTGGCTAATAGCATTCTTACACAGTTTATAAGTAAATATATTTTTCATATCAGGATCAAAAATTATGGAGCTCACTGATCTAGAACTTGGCTACTCAACATGTAGTCTGCAAAGGTAGAGTTATGGGCATTAGCTGTCAGCTTGCTAGAAATGCAGAGGCTCAGGGGCCCTCCCAGACCTAAGGAATCAGAATTTATATTTCTACCAGAATCCCCAGGTGATTCAGGTGCAACCTTTCTGTAAGAGAAGCACTGCTTCAGAACACATCTTAAAGGACCAGAATCCTAACCGCTTGGCTCTTTATTTATAAGTTTAGACAGACTTCTCTCAATTTTTGAACTCATAAACTTATAATCTCTAATATCTCTTATCAAGTGTTCTTCAAGACCATAAAGAAATTATCCCCATAAACCAGAAATCCAGTGAAATAACCTATGTATAATGGCAGTGTTATCTCCTTTCATTCCAGTATATTTAGATGTCCTGAGCCCTGTACAATAAAAACCATCCAGCTATACCTTGTTTTGATCCCCACCTCCACTTACTTGTGTTTGATCATCAGCTTTGAACACATAGCAGATACTCTGCTGACTGGCTGCATTGTCCTTAATCAGACAAGCAAAGTAACTTGGATCGTGACTATTGTGAATCAGTTTGTGAATCTGCTGAGGCTTACACTCGAAGATGCTGGAGCAGATCAGTGGATCCCATTGCTGACTTTTCCCTGACTCGGGTTCACATCTCAATCCGGAGGGCGAAACACAAAGCCGAACTTGCTTGGTAGCAGGCTCCTTTTTGGAGGGCTGTCCGCTGAGCCTCCGCACCTCTGCCACCAGCCACGGGAGCATGGGCATGGTGGTCAGGGAGTGCGCGGGCAGGGAGCCCACCAGCTGAAGGCCGAAGGCCACCGACACCTCGCTGGGGAACGGATGTTTCCTCGCCGTGAATGTTATTGGTTCCATCTTGGGAAAGGTTTGGAAACTCAGCAAAACATTGCCACCGTGTTCTATTTTGGGCCAAGCAATCTATTTTACACGCTCTTGATGCAGAATCCTGGGGGAGAAAAACAAAAGCGTTCGAATTTAATGAAGTCACAGCAGTAGCTACTTTCAAAGAGTTATTATTTCAGAACTTAAAAGCCTGAAACCCTAGCATAAGAAGAAATGGCTGTGAGTTCAAATAAGCTGCTCCACCTAGAATGAGCCTTTTTGAAATTGTATTCAATACAAAGCCTGAAAATGCTGGAACTGTCACATTATGGGTTATAAAGATCCCAGCAGGAGACAGACTCCTGTTAAACATAAGCCTCACAGAGCCAACAAAGGCAAGCACAATATAGTGCTACTCTGACTGCTTTACCCCCTGTTCTATTACTTAACATATACTTCAGGGAATTTTTTTTAAGACAGTCAAATTCAGTGCTAGTGATTCCCCCCAAAAAAGTAAATGCGAAAAAATACCACTTATCCATCATCATAATCTCCTGAGCCAGACCAGTTTTAAACAACTGACCTTACAGTACTACTTAAGTTTTAAAAGGCTCTCCCTGGCATAGTTCAGAGGTTCTGAACATGAATTCTAATTACATTAGCATGCACTCAGTGCCTAATATGTTCCAAACACCATTGTAAGTATTGTTTTATTTAATTCATGGATTATAAGCATCACCTGAAACCTTTGCCTGTCCTCATCAACAGAGGATGTTGCTTCTCCTAGACATAAACTCAACTGCCTTCCCCTCACTGCGGGTGATTTTCAACAACTGCGTTTGATGTATCTGAACAGCTTCCTGTGGCGCTGGGCGACAAGACCCTTCTGTCCGGAGCTGAGCTGTCCACAGGATCTCAAGCCCTACCTATTCTTTACTCACTTGTTCCCTGGCTCTTCACTTTCTCATATGTTCCCTGAGCACCTATACACATGCTAGGAAGAAAGTCTGTGGAGGCAGAGGCTGCACCTGTTTGCTTCACCATTGTACCTCCGGCACCTGGTAGTGTCTGACTCAGAATTGGGGCTCAAAAAATTATTTTAAAGGAGTGAATGATGACTTTCTCATCCTAAGAAGAGAGAGATTTTCATCTGACTTCAAACCTCCCCCAGCCACAACCTTTCCTTCACTACTCAACTGTCTTCAAGGTGAAGTTTACTCTTGCTGTCGCCACTTCCTACTGTTCGGCTGCAATCTGGGTGGCGACAAGAAGCACTGAGGCCCCACTGAATTGCTCTGGTTGCCATCACCCACATCCTCAGGCTCTGAAATCCCAAGAGGGCTTTCTAGTCCCTAACTGCTTTGTCCTCTCTGAAGAATTTCTCCATGTTGGCCACTCATTCCTATGGGAAACTCTTCTGGCTCTCATCTTACCTCTCTGGTTGCTTCTTTTCAGGTTCTTTGATGGCTTTTTCCCCCTGCTTGACCCCATCCTCTCCCCTCACTTCACCTGCTTTCTTTGGACAATCTCACCTGACCCGTTGGTGCCGACCACCACATTCTAGTACTTCTGCTGCTCTTAACAGCTTACATTTGAGAACCAGGCACTCAACATTGCACGTACCATCTCATTTCATCTTCGTAACAACCTGCATCTCCAGCCTTAGTCTCTTACCATTATTGCTGTTGCTATGACCTAGGTAACAGACCTACAGAACTTGAGTTGCTTGTCACAGGTGATGGTGGGAGAGTTTGCTCCTGATTCTCAGCCCATCCTCTTAAATGCTGCACAAGAATGCATCTCTCACCCTGGTGATTCCCAAGTGTTTGTCTCCCATTAAACCTCCTTCCTGAGTTCCACATCAGGAGAGGCTGTTCAATATTTCTATCTGGATAGTGTAGAGGCATCTCAGCCTCGATTCAGTGGTTTTTAAAACTAACTCAATCTCACCTCCCCCCTTACCAGAACTTCCCTTCCTTTTTGTAAGCTGTATCTTCATGGACAGCATCACCATTTATTTTATTGGACAAGTCAAAGGCCAAGGAGTCATAACTATAAACCGAATGTCTGTGCCCCCCCCCACCCTCAAGTTTATATGTTGAAATCCTAACCCCCAATATGATAGCATTTGAGGTTGAGCCTTTGGGAGGGGATCAGGTTATAAGGGTGAAAGAGAATGGGATTCGTGCCTTTATAAAAGAGATTCAGGGAGCTTTTTTACTCATGCCATCATGTGAGGACATAGAGAAAAGAGGACAGTCTGTGAACCAGGAAGCAGGCCATCACCAAACACTGAGTCTGCCAGCACCTTGTTCTTGGACTTCTCAGCCTCTAGAAGTGTGAGGAACAAATTTCCGTTGTTTATAAATTACCCAGTTTATGGTATTCTGTGACAGCAGCCTATAATGGACTAAAATAGCCACTCAGATTCCTTCCTCATTCTATCTTTACTTCTAAAATGACTCTACATCTAAATATAACTTATCTTTTCTCACCTGCAGAAAAGTGTCCCAACCTTCAATCCACCCTTCACATATTTCCTCAACAGAATTGATCATGTCACTCCCCTGCTAAAAAAAGTCCTTATAAAACTGCTCCCATAAAGTCAAAATTCTTCTACATGGCATGGAAGGTTTCTTTGGCATCTGGCCTTGTCTATATTTCCAACTTCATATTCTCCCCTAAAAATGTCCTCCTTCCTGCACCTTTACACTCTAAAGAGAGAACTACTCTTGGTTCCTTCTATGAGATGTGATTTCTCATGCCTCTGCCACAGTGCATATTGTGCCTCTTTCCCGGGAACATAATACCTGTTGCAAACTGGAAAGGTCTGAGGTTTTACCTTATTTGCAAGCTGATAAATTAGCCTGCTGGCAGAAGCATAATACTCCTGGGTCAGAGACAAAGGACAATTTATTACTCAGACAACAGAAGTAGCCATTAGCATTGATGTCGTTTCCTGACCTCCAATTCCCACAGGCTGGTGAGGTGAGATGAGAAGCACCCGAGCTTTGGGAGCCTGACTATTTTATAGTGGCGAGTAATCATGTCTGCCCTTTACTCCAGAGGGAGACACTATTTCTATTTTCCATGGCCCTTTGCTATTTAAAAACAAACAAACTGAAAACATTGTCCAGAACAAAGACAGTTAGTGCTCCCAAGGTAAATAGAAATATGAGAGATTCCTTGAAAATCATCTCCCAACCATCCCCACTCTTACCGTCTAAACTAGTTTCAACTCATATTTAAGTTCTGCAACTACCACCTCATTCTCGCAAGGTGCTTTAGGGCATCCATTCTACACTTTGTACTTAGTCATTATATTTATTTTGAGAGTTTGAATAGGTGTCTCTCAACAAGACTATAAGCTTTGTAAACTCTTAAGGTTTGGGGTTTCTAAAACCAGTATTCAAATTCTAAACTTTTTCTGAAACAGGGCAAAAGTTTCTTCTTTTTACTGTTTTTCTATGTGATATATATGCATGTATCCTAAGAGTGAATTTTTATAATACGATTTACACATAACATGATAAACACAGTTCAGAGCTAATTTTTTATTTTTATTTTAAATCTTCAAAGTTTCAGAAAGAAACCCATATTTTACTTAGAGCTCCAACATATTTCATGAAAGTGTACTCCCTGTCTCTGTTCCTTTAAAGTACAGCTCCTCTTAATGATGAAAACAGACGTGAAGTTCATATAACCCCATAAATAATGATGCCTCTCTCTCTCTCTACAGGTGAAAGTGGCATTAAATTTCTGGCTCAACTTCCATTCCTGTAACTGAATCTGTTTCAAGTTCTAACTGTTGACAGCTGCTAATCCCAAGACATGTTAAAAGAAGTACTAGAATTATTACAAAGGATAGACCTGAGATCTACCAGCTCGTACAGATGAAGCAGTTATTAACAGGCTGGCAACAAGAACAGCAGAATTAGTTTGTTTTCTTGCAAGGGGGTTTATACACAGTGCAAAAACTACGCAATCTAGTCACTTCAATCATTTGGTCAATAGTAAGTCATCAAGTTAGTTCTGCCATTTCATTGACAAAACTACTTGAATGCTTAAAGTTTTTACTTCTCAGCTAGCTGGGGCACCTTCTTAGTTTCTCTTTAAAATGTAAAGTGGGTCTTAACACTGTTTATAAACTGTCAAATAGTAAGTTCTACCTCAGACATAGCCATAATTATTTATAAGCAATTCAGATTCTGCTGATATAAGATTCATGATAACTTACAGTAGGTGAGCAACTGCTTGCACTACTTTCCAATAAAAACTGTGAAGTAGATGAACTATTCAAATAGTACTAACAAACCACCACATTATTTTTAAGCCATTTGAAGCCATGTCACTTGCACAAATCCTCCACACTGTAAGCCCCATGCAGAACCACGTATTCCAAGAGCCTTATACACTCAGCAAGAAATACTACAATCCATTATCCCAGTGAGTTTCCAGTCGTGTTCTCGTGTGTAGAGTCCATCTGTAGGCTACACAACTCCTATGTACCATAGTCCATAAGTACGGCATGTACCCAAAACACAAAAACACTCTTATATTAGAACAGTTTCAATAACCTGTGAATCCTGTTATGCTAAATATCCCTGGAAGCATGCACTTAGAATCAAAAAAAATTTTAAGGCTAGAAAGTCCTTTTAAGCCATTTAGAAATTTCCCTTATATTTGAAATGAGGAAACTGCGTTCTGGAGAAGTTAAATGACTTGTCCGAGTCTGGTGACAGTATTAGGACAATCTAAGTCCCTGATTCCCATCCAAGTGCTGCAAAGAACCTGTTTCCTCATGAAAATACTTTCAAGTTGACAAAGTGAAGTTGACAAAGCAAGTTATTTAACTTCTCCAGATCTCAAGTTTATTCTTATAAGAGAATGGAACCCGATCATCCCAAGCTTTCTTCTATCTCTAAAATCTGGTGAACCTAATTTTCATAATGTATAATGCTAAATGTCCCTGACACTGTGTGGGGACAGAAAGCTGCTCTCAGTCTTCCTGTCAAGAATATAAATGTGGGGGAGGTTCATGAAGAAAGGATGGGGTGTGTTGATCAGAAAGCGAGAGAAGCCATGGTGGGAGTCAGTGGGCGGCCACTGGGAGCACCCTCTCCCCCCAGCACCCCCATCCCACTCTCTCCCAGCAAACCACAGAATAGGATGGGGACTTTTCAGAAGCTAACACCACTGTGGCCACTGCAAGTTCAGCTCTCCCTCCTCAGGATGCTGGTGGGAGGGGAGGAGCGAGAGAAAGAAGAATAAAGGGAGGGGTGTTGGGAGCTTCTAGCTCCAGGCAGGGTTAGGAACCAGCCAATATCGATTAGCCACCTGAGATCCCCAGAATGGACAGGGAGTCCTCTGGTAGTCACTCACTTTCCCTTGTGAGTCAATGCTTTAATGTTTCTATTCTTTACCTTAGAAGCTGTGGGCGTGCAGCTGAACAGAATTATCTTGCCACCTGAATAATCTCCTGCAGTAAGATCACTGGCTTGGCTAAACTACGTGTTCACTTCCCTCACAGAATCCCACCCAATCAGAACAGTCTGCCGCTCACCTAGGAATTGCCCGCAGGCTCCAAAAACCTTTGGAGCAGTAGGCTATGTTCCTTCCCATCACACGGAGCCCCTGGGGCCAGTGTTTCTAACCTTCCATCACCAAGGATGCTCCAACACAGGCGTGCACCTCTCTAATTTGACACTTAAAGTAGTGATGTTTTGAATGATTTCCTTTCTATATTTAGCTTCTTGGGCTCTCTTCTACTTTATTACACAGGATAAAGAAGTCAGAGTGGGGATTCTAGCTGGCCTTCAGGGATTATACACAACCCTTCCTCCAGCATGGCTGCTGTAAGGCACTCTCCTAAAAGTAATAATTGTTAATACACAATAGCACTCACAATGTGTCTATTAACCGATTTAGCTCTCACAACAATTCTGGATAACAAGGACTATTATTATCGTACCAGAATAAGGACTAATATGGACTATGATCATTATCAGCTCCAATAGAAAGATGAAAGATGAAAAGGAATTTGCTAACACCGAGCAACAGCATCACTTGCCCAAGGTCATACTACTGGCAAGTGACAGAACCAGGTTTTGAACTCAGGTCGTTCCACTCCAGATGTTGTGCTTGTTCTTAACCACTTTGCTAGAGGAATACCTATTGACCAGCTACCTATTGGACATTACATATATGATCTTCTGTATTCTTACAATTCAGAAAAGTAGGTTTTATCATCCCTGTTTTACATAAGGTCCCCTGGCTAGGATGGTAAAGGTAAAGACAGGATTTGAATCCAGACTTGTCTTATGCCCAAATTTCTATTATTTGTGATCTCTAGAAAGGAGATCAACTTTACAATATCTTTCTAGTGGATTGACTGGGTTTTCTATCTAAATTTTACTTGGCTTCAGTAATCCAAATCTAGTGTCAAAATTATATTCTGAAAGAATAAACAAATAATTACAATAATAGCAGGAACTAATATCTATTGGGTGGTCACTATATATCAGGCACTGTCCTAAGGACTTTATGTGTACAAATTCATTAAGCTTAATAACAAACCCAAAGTGCTTACCTGCTTTGGAAGTTTAGATTCACTGATCATAATGTGTGTGGCACATGCAAAATTAAATACCTCTCTGCTGGTGATGAAACATATTTCCCACATTCTGCACCTCTTCCTGAACCCTGAGTGTCAAGATTAGTTCAGATGGCCCAAATATGAAAAATCTTCTTCTACACATTCAAAACCTAAAAAGAGACGCAATGCCCTTATATCTGAGAACCCATCAAATGGAAATCTCAGCTTGAAAATGTCAAAAACCGTGAAAATGGAAACCTTCATGGCTTCTGTGAAGAATCTTGTTTAAAAACATCTTTATTGGAATGTGGGGTTGGAAAGAAAGAAATGAAGACAAACACCAGCAAAGGCAATTGTAAGGTAACAAACAGTTCAGCACTGAAAACGTAAATCCTGAGCCGTCACCAGGGGGTACGAACCTAGCACAACTTGTCTGCTGAGCAGACTCACAGTCATTTTAATGAACAGATTCTGCTTCTCCAAGCTGTAATGACCAAGAAAAGAAAAGGTCTGGGAGACATATCACGTTGGGACTAACAGGGCCATTAAACTTGAGAAGGGTACAGCAGGAGACAGGGAAAAGGGCAAAGTGAACCTTGCCATGGCGCCCACACATAGCAGGCTGATACACACTGTAGGTCATCTAGGGAAGGTGAAGAGTAGGTACTGGGAACCCTCAGAGAAATGCTCTGAAGAGACTAATAGGGGCCTGAAGGAGCTGTCACTTTGTGAGATAACATGAAAATCATATTCAAAGACAGAATCCTCTCAAGCAGGCATCCCATAATGACGAGAGAAGCTCGTGGGAATTGCGAGCAGATAAGCTCCATGCTGCTCTGTGTATTGCTGCCTGCTGCTCACCAGTGGTCTGTCCTGGAAGATCCTAGATTTGGGCCCAAAAAGAGCCACCCACCCACATCTTGCTTCGCACAGGAGTATGTTTAATGGTGACTGCAGCCTTTCCAGAGGGAGATGGAGGATAGAGATTGCCAACAGCTGGATAATGAGGAGAAGGGACAAGCTGCGTTTCTTCAGAGATGCCCGTTTCTTCCTCATACCCTCTGGTACTATGACAAACAACATTACAGGGGATAAAAAGTCAACACTGAAATGCCTGCACCCAACCAGAAATGTTATCACAGTGAAAGGGCAAATCTGCAGGGTTCTCAGCAGGAAAGATTAATAGTGAACTATGGCAGGGAGTGTCATTTGCAAAACCTTACTTTGATGCTAATAATTTGTAACTACACCAATGAATTTTCCCCCAATTTAGTGGTCTGCAAATGGCTGGACAAATCCACATGAAGGCATTTATTTAATCATTATTGCCTGATAATTTTATTGGCTGCTTTGAGCCATACTTAGTCCCTTTTATAGCTCCTTTTGTTCAAGTAATAGTTTCAGTATACCCCACATGTGTTCACTTGAGAACATGTTCTCTGAACATTTCACATGGCGCCCTTTAGTTCACAGCTGTGCCTACTATCCAGGAGCTCCTGTTATATCAACGGTTACTTACAGATAAATCTGGAGAGAAAGCACTTTTTTATGGTTTTATTTTCCCTATAACCTGATAGAGAAAAACACAGGCAGGTTCAAGACTATGATAGCATTCCATTTCAAACAGTTGTAAAACATTTATTTACAAAAGCAGTCAATCCATTTTTACACAAACTTTTTTATGCAATATCCTTATTCCTTAAGACAGTCTTCAGGGCTCCCAGGCAGGTGGTAGTCATGAAGTATACCTCCTCTCCCACCAAGAAAAGCCACCTGACTTCTAGGGAACGCTGCAGAGCTCACCTGCATCACAGACCTAACTCACCAAAGTGATAGACTATGAAGTATTCGGAAACACTAAAGAGTTGTTCTGCGAGGTGGATTCCCACCTTCTTGGGACAGCTGTTCATTCTTCCATCCTAACCGCACTCACACAGAGCAGGCTCCCAAACACAGCAAAACACCACAGGTGACCATGCTCCAACTCTTACCAACCCAACCCCATCTTGAACCTGGGAAGGAGAATCAATTTCTGCTTTCCTAAAAAAAGGGGTTTTATGAAGGCCTCTGAAATACAGTTTAAGTACAATGCAAAAAGTTCAGAAGGTTGGATTGTAGAGACAACTGAGTTTTTTGGGTGCAACCCATTTAAAACAGCTCATTTTAAAAAGCTCTTTCAAAGTCTGATTATACTTTGAAAATCATCCACTCATTTAAAAGGAAGAATTACAGATCTGTGAAGTGAATACTATTAAAGTAGGGCGCTGTGAAAACAAAACTGTTTGGTGGGAGGAACAATCATTACTTTCAATTTCTTTTCCTTTTTAAGCAACTTCCAGAAAATCATCTATTTTAAATAAAATCATAAGAGTTAAAGCAGCCTCTAGGTGGATTTCAAAGCAGACGCCATCTCTTTAAAAAACAAAAAGCTAACAATAATGCGTGGCGAAGTTTGAGGGGCTCATAATCACAGACAGATCAGGAAGCTGCTAGACACAATTAAGCAGGGTTTCAAAATGACTAGCACAGGATGTGCCCATAGAAAGAAATGGTGCGCGCATTGGTGGAGTCGCCAGAGTTACTATTGCAAAGTACCCTGAACTTTTAAAGGCTGGCCCTCCCCCCAGTGTGGTCGCCTTACAAATAACTAGCCGGAGAGATATTTTCTAGGGGGGGAGATGCGAGGTTTGTGAGCCGGAATGGAGGGGGCCAGGATCATTAGGAACTTGCAGGTTTCGCTTTCGTCCAAGCAGGGGGCAACGAGGTGGCCTTCCTCCCCGACCCCCCGCGAGGCTAGAACAGCACGAACGCCCCTGGGCTGCCCGTTTCCAGCTTCTCCGCGGCCCGGGAGCGCGACGGCGTGCGGGGTCGGGGGGCGGCGGCCCGCTCGGGAGATCCAGCGGGGTGGCGAGGCGAAGCCCCAGAAGGCGCCTACCTGTGCGGCGGCGCGCTCAGAGCCCGGGGCCGGGCCGGGGCGCGCAGGTGCTCGGGGGCAGCCCGGGGGCCGCCTGCGCGGGCGGGGCGTCCATGGTGCTCGGCTGGCGGCGCCCTTCCCGCCGCGCGCGGCCGGGAGGGATCCCCTCCGCTCGGCTCCCGCCTCTCCCCCACCCTGCTGGGGGCCTGGTGGGTCCGGCCCCGGCGGCAGCAACAGGCACGGCGGGGCGGCGGCGGCGGCGGCGGCGGAGGAGGAGGAGGAGGTGTCTGCGCGCTGCTCGCGTTTCCTCTCCCCCCAGCTGGGGACGAGAGGGGAGGGCATAAGTCGGGATCTCCCGGCTTGGTCCCCCGGCACCTAAGAGGGAGACGCGATGCCCCCTCCCTCCCCTCTGCGCCGCGTGACTCCGCCGGGCCGGCACGGCTGGGACAGGCGAGTCACAAGCGGGCAACAGCTGCTGCAGTGCGGTCCAGCGCGGCCTCCCTCCCCGTGCCGCCTCTCCCCTCCCCACTGTCCATCCTCAGCCGCCCGGGGGCTCCAGTCCAGGCTGGGGGAGGGGTCCGGGGCGCCAGGTCCTGGCCCGCCGCGCGCCTCTGGCTCCGGGGACGCGGAGCCCGCGCGTGATTAGGGCCCTCGCGGTGGGATGTGCAGTCGCACATCCTGTCCTCGTTGGTCTATTTATAGCAGGTGGCTCTGCCGGCGTCTCTCTTGTCCCGCGGGGCTCTCAGCAGGTGGCACTGCCAGCCCGTTCTCCGATCCCCCGCGGTAGCCTCGCCTCATCTGCACTCTCGCCTTCTCCCCGCGAAAAGGGCACAGTGAGAACTGCACAGAACACAGGAAGGTGGTCAAGCCACCAGGCTTACCCGAGCATCACCTCTTCTTCCTGGGGTTGGGTATAACCACTGGGAGTGAACTGAGGCACTGACAGCCTATGGGGTGCTGGCAGGCACAGAAGGAAAATCAGGGACTCAGGGAAACAGCGAGGGCTGAAGTGTCCGCTCCCATGAAACACCAGTAAGTCCCATCTGTGAATCATCGGGTCACACACACACACCCCTACGCCTCGTATGCCTACCCTTGGGTCAGGATTGGGGAAGCTCCCTGTGGCATTGTGTGAGGAGAGAGGCGAGAGAGATGTCAGGCAGCGGAGGCGGCTCGAGGATGCAGGGGAGGGCAGTGGGCAGGAAACAGGCAAGCCTCCCATCTCTGCCCCACCAGGTAAACAGGAGCGATTACACCCCTGGGGGAAGGGGAGGGATTTGAGGAAAGCAGGGAACTTAGCACCATCTCCAGAGACAAGTGAGCAGGAAGAGGAAGAAAAGGGCAGTGACCACACTGGAGGGTGGGGGTGGGAGGCGGCCCGGAAGAGGGCAGCACCCAGGTGGCTTCTTTCAGAATTGTGCTCAAGGTGGCTGGAGGCTGACTTGAGGGGCGTGGCTGAGAGTTTGGGCCCCAGGCCTGGATTTAAACCCCAAACCCAATTCCACCACTGTGTTGGTTTAGACAAGCTGCTGAACTTCTGGTCTCCATTCTCTTACCTGTAAAATGGGACCAATAAACACTTTGTAGGGCCATTGGGAAGATAAAATGGGAAAGTGACGTGTTTAGCACAGTGGTGCATATATGGACCTCGTTAATGGCAACAGCTATTGTTACTGTGGCTCAGGAGGCAAACGGAGGTACAAGCTCTCTACTCACCTCACCAACAGTGTGTTCCTAGCAGCTGACCTAGGCTCTTGGAGCCTTTTGATTAGGACTCCCTTATGGGATTACCCCATTCCATTCCTCTGAATGTTCACATGGGGCAGGTTATTTAAGTGGAACACAAATCTTACCCATGGCTTGATTTAAAACTCTCGTAATAGTGATAACTATTACTTGTTGAGGGGCTAGTCTATTTGTGGCACTGAGGTAGGTATTTTACATATATTGTCTCTAAGCCTCACAAAAACTGCAAGTCAGAGATAATGAAATCCACTTGACTAATTAGGGAACTAGTGACTCTTGGAGGCTACCGAGCTGGTGGGAGCTGGTAACGCCGAGACGTGAAGCCCCCCTATAACACGCTGTCTGGGCACCGCATGCTGCACTGGCGGCACTCAGCTCATCCTTTGTTATAGCACAGTTATTTGTGTACTTAGCCTCAAGTCCCTTTTAAAAGAGGTGAGAAATTGTTATATATATAAATACTCTAATGATAAGAATGTTTATTGGGTCATGGAAATTGTTTTCCATGAGGTTAGAAGACTAGGTAAACCATGAAGCCATATTGTTGTCTCTTGGATCACACCATCATTATTTCACATCTTTATCTCCAACTCAGTTGTATAGTTCTCATTCCCTCTCTGCAGCAGCCTGCTGAACACACCTGTTCAGTGCTGGGATGTCAGGGCAAGCACAGTGACACCCGTTTCATTCATACCCCTAGACTGCCTACCATGCGTGACCTGCCGGTTGAAGGTTGAAACTACTGCCTAACAACCCTGCCTGCCAGCTGGGAGAAGGGGTTAGACCAAGGCTAAGTGCTGCACATGGAGCATCCCGGCTCCAAGTCCCTCCCAGCTTGCCACTCCACGCCCTTTCCTTTTCTCTCTAACCCCCTTTATCGAGAACTCCTCACACACACCCTGTCTCAGAGTGTGGGAAAGCTTAGGCAAAAAGAGGCAGCCAGGTGAGGTGTTAATCAGGTCACAAAGACAGGAAGTAGGAGGCAGGGGACAGAGGCAAAAATAGTATGAAGCCCCTTGTCTCTCATACTACTGTAGCAGTGGGGGAAACATTCCTTGCCCCAACTCCATTGCTGAAATCCACAAGTTGCAGCTCAGAGAGTTAGAACTTAATGGCAAGTGACCAGGTGTCATAACCCCTAACCTAGAGAAGGGCTAGGGCCTTGTAAGAAGGAGTGATTTCTACAGCACATTCCCAGTCCCCTGTCAGTGCCCTAGGAAAGATCCCGAGGTTTTTTGGGTTCTTTTAGCATCCTGGAAACAGAATTCCCTTTATAATAGGTAATAAGGACGTTCAGTTGTTTGTACTATAAAGCATTGTCTCAGAGAGCAGGGGTATCCTGCCATCAACCTCATTTGCACTCATTCTAGCAGCTCTAGGAGAAATAGAAAAGGCGACTCTGGACTGATGGTGATACCTGGGATGGCAGGATGAAGAATGTCAGACAGGGAAGGGATGTCGCGTTGTGCCAGTGCACAGTGGAAAGGTAAAAGCAGACCAGCCAGCTCTTACCTGCAAGTGCCTCACTCTGGGGGAAGTAGCTCCTCCCTCTCGTGGCACAGAGAGGTGCCTCCCAGCAGGGCTGGTTCACTGCCAGGGCGGAGGTTGGGGCAACAGGGCCTTGGTGATGGCAACAGAGAGCTCCCTAGGGCAGCTGGTAGTTCTTTATGTCACCAGGAACAAAACTAAGCAGGGAATGGGGCCAAACCATTTTGGTCCTGCTGTGAGTGCTACAGGCTCCTGATTCTCCTGACAGGTGGGACCCGGGAGCACGGGGCATGGAGGTCTGCCCCACATGGGTCATTCGCTGGCCCGTTAACTCGGTCAGCGAGAACCCAGGATGGGAAAGCACCAACCATATTGGCTGCTGCCATTTCTTGTGTGGACAACCTCTCCACCTCCAGCATCTCCTGAAATCCTGCCCCGCAACATTCTTTTGGGGCTTTCCCTACAGACTCTTTCCTCATTTAGTCATTTGCAGCATAATTAATTGTTCATTGCCAAAGGGCCAGGAATATTAATAACAGCTTTAACATGGCTGCAGAACTGTAGAAAAATCGTGAAGCATTGATGCCATTAAATCAAGTGAGAAGCTGAAAGACTGAAAGGAAACAGGCCGCTTGCTTTTAAAAAGTTAAGGGAACCCTGTGTAAATCTTGATGGGAAAGCCTTTGGTTAGCATAGAAAAGAGACCGTTAATAAAATGTTCACTATTATTATTAAATCTCAGTTAGTTATTTAAGTGTTCATAATAGTTAGGAATCCAAACTCTAATTATTGCTATGATATGTTTTCACCTAATTTCCACGAGAATACACATAATAAGGTAAGAGTTCTTACCTGGTAGGTCTATTTCCAAAACTGACATAAATAAAGGCAAGAAATTAAGATGATAGTGGATAGGATAAGAACCCTAGGATTGAAAGGTGGTTCACTGGGTACATTTGCTCCCCGACTGGTGGTGACTTTCTGAGCCCGAGGTGGGAAAGGCTTCCGAGGCAAGGCCAAGTTCAGTGGGACAGGGTGCAAGACGGAGAAGCAGCACCTGTGTTAAGCATGGGAGGAGGCAACATTACAGAACCAATGCTGGGTAACTTGCCAATCCTGTCAATGCAGGGCATAACTATCACATCTAAACAGTACATTAAGTCATGCCCAAGTATCTTCATTAACCATGAGAAGTATTGTTCATGACAAGAAAATGGATTGAAGTCAAGATCAGAGAGTACATGATCTTCCTATAATACTAGGGCCTTGAGATTGCTTTCTGAAAGGGACAAAAATGATAAAACATAGTGGAGTAAAAAAATAAAATGAGCAGATAACTAATGGAGATTTTGGAATTTCAGCAATTTAAATAAACAATTTTTTCTGCAAGGGAGAATGCACGCTTATGATGAATGGGAGAATATAAATTCATGTGGTGTGAGAATAAGTAAAAGGTCCTTCAAGCCTGGTGAAGGCTGCTGTGAAGTGCCTAATCTCCTTTTATGGACAAAGCAGATGAAACTGGGCACTGGTTCCATTTCCCTTTACAGCTCACTTTCCTAATTTGTTAAATCATTGCTCTACACAAGCAATGGTTCCACGCAGCTCTCTGACAATGTCCAGCCTTTATTTGGGGTCCCACTTCCCTCTCAAGCTGGTTTTATGGGTTAGGGCAGCAAGCAGCAAGCTGAGCAAGTGTCAGATACCATGTTACCTTTTGTTATGGTTTGTTTAAGGCCTGTGAGAATTTCATTGTAAATTGTCAGAGTTGCAGATCTCAGAGATTTTCCCCAGACTGGTAAAATGACTAAGCTTCCAGCACTGCAAGGTTCCCACTTCATTTTATTCCAAATGCTGGTGTGTACTGTGTAATCCACCTAGAGAGGTATAGTAGCCAGCTAACTGGTCCCCCTGCTTTTGCCCTCGCCACCCTGCAGTCTACTTTTAATACAGCAGCCAGGTGAATCTGTTAAAATGTTATTTGGGCCATGTCACGCTCTGCTTAGAACCCTGCCATGGCTGCCCAGATTTCCCGGAGTAAAAGTGAAAGCCTTTATTATGGTTTATGAAGCCCTATGGTGTCTCTTTTCTTCGCAGCCCCAAACTACTACCTCTGTACTTTCATTGCCTGCACCCAGCCTGGGACTGCTCTGCTCCAGCCACACTGGCCCTGCAAACCTGCCAGGCAGACTCTTTCCCCAGGGCCTTTGACTCACTATTTCCTAGGCCAGGTGTGATCTGCCCTCAGATATCCATATTGCCTCTACTTATTTAATCATTCTTTAAATATTATCTTTGAGGCCTCTGTGACCAAACTTTTGAAATGGAAGCTACACTTTCACATACACACTTTCTCTTCCCTTGTCCTGATTTACATTTCCCCATAGCATTTATCACCCTCTAATATATTAGTTATTTGTCATCTGTTTCCATCCCCACCTTCACTTCTGTTTTGTTCACTGCTGTATCTCTAATATATAGAACAGAATCTAGCATGTAGTGGACATTTAATAAATATGTGCTGAATGAATAAAAATAACTTGTAACACATTTGTGAGTTCATTGAATGCCTGTATAGTACTTCCCTTAAATTAGAAACTTTCAAGGTTTCCCTCTACTTACCCCTGTGCCCTCACCAGGTTTCTCAGTTGTCCTAAGAGATAAGTCAGGCCTCCCCCAAGGTGAGCTGAATGTTAAAGCATGTGACTCCTTGTTTAACCATCAACATAGGATCTGATTTCCAGATATGCTATAAAAGGATTGTGAAATCATGGAAAAACTGAGAACTCATCCATACTCAGTATTTGTCAAAAGTTTGGTTAAGAAAAATATCGTTTTAGAGAACTGCCTAGAAGATATACAGTCCAATTGGGCCTCTAGAATTCAGATCCCTTAAAATCAGTTATGGTGTCAGGTCAACCCAAGTGAAGAGCAGTTTACCCAGACTATATCCAGAAAAATTTCTTTTATTAAATTGTTCTTTGACATAATCCCTTTTGCCTATATGGAAGGGATACATTTTATAAAAGTGCTCTATTTGATCAGAGGATATTTAATACCTAACAAACATCCTTTTACGATGAATCGGGGAGATGATTCTTCCGGGTTCTCCAGGGTTAAGTTTTCTTGAGCAACTGGCTCTAATGTCCTCCTTGCACTGACTAATGGGCTTGGGAATCAGATTAGGGATCTGTGGCTTGACAAGTATCAGGTAATTTTGATACTAAGTCACTGATTCACAAAAGCCCTTTCTAAGCCATTGCCAGTTTATGTCAATTTTCATCCATTCAAGATAAAATATGAATAACAATGTATAATTTCAAAAAACTAAAACAACTATCCTGTATGATGAAATCACATTTTTCCCACTTTGTGGGTATTAATAAAAGAAAGTCATTCATTTAAGAAAAGAGAGTGAGAATCAATAGCAGCAGCCTTGTTGGCTTGTTCTATTTTTGTTTTTAATGTCTTTACCTGGCACAAGAACATGATAGCACACTCCCGTCAGTTTCTAGTGTTTGAGAAAACCCAAAGTCTAGGAAGCATTGGTGTTCTACATTACTTCTAGCTTCATTTAGCCTCATCTATTTTCTCTTTCACTTGTTTTAATTGTTTTTTGCCTTGTAAGCATTTAAGCCACCTTCAATCATTTCTGGGATGTGGTAGACATGAATGGATGAATGAATGAATGAGTGAGTGAGTGAGTGAGTGAACAAACAAATGAATGAATGAATGAAGAAGCTGCTAGAAGGCAAAGAATGTACTCACTTGCTTGCATGGCCTCCAGCTCCACACTGCACCAAATGCTCCCATTCATCATCACATAAATGTTACCTGCAAGGACATAGCACTTAGTAATGGACATGACTCCTTCTTCTTACTTCATTCTATTGGTAGTTCTCAGAGGTAAATGTCATTTTTACTTTCCCTCATTCCATATTAAAAAAGTTAGCCTTAGAGAGTTTGAGTTTTCCTAAGGCAGAAAACTTGTAGGGGAGAAATTGGACTTTCAATCTAAATATTCTGTCCTCAAGCCTAATAATTCTTGTCCCTTTACCATATCACTGCCTTTTAAAACTGCTGTTTTTGAGGGTGATACAGTACAGAGTTGTTCTGTTGTTATTGTTAAGAAGATACAAGGAGAATCTGGTTATTTCCTTGGCTCTCAGGATGACCTTCTTTGTTGCAAGGTGTTCTAAGGCAAGGCCATGCTCCCGCTTGGTGGGGGGTGGGGGAGCATCTGTGGAATCAAGAAATGCGCTGCAAGAAAAGACTAGGAACAACAAATGCTGGTGAGGATATGGAGAAAAGGGAACCCTCCTACACTGCTGGTGGGAATGTAAACTAGTTCGACCATTGTGGAAAGCAGTATGGAGGTTCCTCAAAAAACTAAAAATAGAAATACCATTTGACCCAGGAATTCCACTCCTAGGAATTTACCCTAAGAATGTAGGATCCCAGTTTCAAAAAGACATATGTACCCCTATGTTTATTGCAACTATTTACAATAGCCAAGAAATGGAAGCAACCTAAATGTCCATCAGTTGATGAATGGTTAAAGATGTGGTACATATACACAATGGCATATTATTCATCCATAAGAAGAAAACAAATCCTACCACTTGGAACAGCATGGATGGAGCTAGAGGGTATTATGCTCAGTGAAATAAGCCAGGTGGAGAAAGACAAGCACCAAATGATTTCACACATCTGTGGAGCATAAGAACAAAGCAAAAACTGCAGGAATAAACAGCAGCAGACTCACAGAACCCAACAATGCACTAACAGTTATCAAAGGGAAAGGGACTGAGGAGAGTGGGTGGGAAGGGAGGGGGAAGGGGAACAAGGGGCATTACGATTAGCACAAATAACATTGGGGGTGGGGGGGCACCAGGAAGGCAGTATAGCACAGAGAAGACAAGTAGTGACTCTATAGCATCTTACTATGCTGACGGACAGTGACTATAATGAGATGTGGGGGTGGGGGAACTTGATAATGGGGGGAATCTAGTAACCACGTTGTTGCTCATGTGATTTTGTATTAATGATACCAAAATAAAAATTAAAAGAAAAAAGAAATGCGCTGCAGGTAGTTTTCTGTTGATCACTTTTTCTATTGCATAATAATTCATATTGTGCAACAGCATTAGAGTGGGAGCTTGCTTGCTTCATTACTTAATAATTTCCTTTAACAGTAAAACTGAGCTGGAGGCTTTCAGCCCTCTTCTCATTTCCTGTTGCTAAATATAAAATATAAGATGCAGTCCTCCTATTACTCAAGGCAAAGGAACATGAGTCCTTGAATTTAAAGCTTAGAGAAAAAAATGAAGGGGATGTAAAATTTACCAAGATTCCCAAATTAGCAGGTATGTGCCACAAAGGCCTCAGTAGAGATTTGTTGATTAGTGATTCCTTCTATGGACTGGAGCTAGGCACTGATGTGATACAAAGAATAGGAGACATCATCCTCAGGGCCCTTATACTTTTCTAATTCAGTGTCAACAAACGTTTTTTAAATATTTTAACCTTGCAGCCCATTCAGTCTCCACTCCTACTTTTAGTTCTGTCTTTGTATTGCAAAAGAAGCCATAAATAATATGAAAAGAAGTGAGTATGATTGTGTTCTAGTGAATGTGGACACAAAAATTTAAATGTCATACATTTTTGCATGTTATGAAATACTATTTTTAAAATGTTTTTCAATCATTTAAAAATGAAAAGACTACTACATCAAACTAGAAAGCTTCTGCACAGCAAAGGAAACCATATACAAAATGAAAAGGCAACCTATGGAATAGAGAAAACATTTACAAGCCACATATCCAATAAGGGGTTAACATGTGCTTCATTATTAACATAGTAAATAACAAGATCTGGCCATGGATCTAAGTAACTGTCATGATTTTGAGGTAGCGATGAGGATATATAATATTCTGAGGTACCTGGGACAACTGAAATGTGACATCAGAATCTGTGATTTCTATTGATTGCAAAGTCCTGGGGCCTGATAATACATCAGTAGTTTGTTGCCTGTATTCACAATAGAAGGAAAACTCTACATTTTTACTAGAAACTTTTAGAAACAACTTCAATCATGTATTTTTATTTTCCACCCAAGTTCACTGACTCAGAATTCTATGCACAGAACCACTGGACAATCTTTACTCTCAGATTAAGAGCTCCTGGAAAGTCAAGGAGAATATGGGCTGGGGAAACCAGGCAATTAGCAGGCCCTCATCTTCAGAGTATAATTTTAATTTTAATGGAAATGAGAAAGAAGACTAAGCTGCAGTGTATTGACTCAACAAGGAGGGAGGAGTTCTAAGTGTCCTCTGCAGCTCTGGCCATGTCCATGTGGCCTTTTCCATCACTCCCTTAAGAGAGGGCTGGGTTGGATTGACTCGGATTTTATATGAGCAGATGCTATACCACAGGATATAGGCAAGCTGAAGTGTTTAGATAGCATGTCTGTCAACTGGGCTTCTCAAGTATTCTTATTAAAACAGTCTTTTGGAAAAGCAGTTCGGAAAAGACTTGCTCTCTCAAGGAGATACCCCAGAATGTCAGAAACATTTGCTACTTCTTTAATTTCAACTTTACTGGTGGGAACGAGGATGATTATTTTTGTTACATTTTAACATTTAATATTTTCTAATTTAGTTTTCTAATAATCTAATATAGTTTTCTAATTATCAAAATAAATGTGAGTGATTTTGTATTGGTCAAAGTCTTTGTTTTACAAATGAGGTTCATCTTCGCTCTATATTTTGGAATATCTCATCTGTATTAAAAAATGTGTAGCAGAGAGTCAGCCTTACTCCTCAACATTAAATCAGAACTTGATAAAGGATGAAAGGAAAGTAAGAAGAAAAGAAGGAAAGAAGGAAGGAAGGAAAGAAGGGAGGAAAGAAGGGAGGGAGGAAAAGTAAAAAATGATTTGCTTTCCTTACAAACCCAAGTCACTCAGACTTAACTAGGCCCTGCTACCTCTTGGGAACCCTTTTATTCGTCTCCTATCCACTCCTGTCCTGCAAACACACAAATGAGCCTCAGCTAAGTTCATCTAAGTCAGATGCGAGGCAGAACTGCATGTCTGAGCCTAGCCCACATTGCCAGTTCACAGGATATGCTAACTGAATAGCGACTGCCTTAAGTCAGAAATTTTGGGGTGGTTTCTTATGCGGCAAAAGCTGATTAATACAGGTGGGCAATGTATTTTCCAAACATATGTTTCCTGGCAAATTTTGCATGCTCCACCAGTTCCTTGAGATTAACACACTGTGGATTAGGATAACATCTACAAGTGTCCTCAGAATGCAGAGAGGTTCTTCTCAGTGGCAAGTATTTTCTTCGTGTATAATTGAGGTAGGGCAGGGACATGGGACAAGCATCATGATGAACTTTTCCTGCTTATGATGGAAAATGCCAAGATATAAACAGTATAGTAAGAACAGGAGGGACTTCATTTTAAGGCAAAGATTCCTATTTAAAAACCAGGGAGTTAGGAGGTAAGATTCCTAACATATTCTTTGTTAAACAGCCAACAACTTGCCATATCTTAGGGCAGGGCAGGCAGTTCTCACTGACATGTTCCCAGTGCTAGAGGGAAACCACTATCTTGGAGAAGAACAGGATCAATAAATTCCTTGTGTTAAGATTACCTCACAGAATTATCTAGAGGACTGACTTCTAATGGTGACATAATGTCTCTCACCGGAGAAAGACATCATGAGACCACACATCACGCCTGCACCTATCACCCAACACGCTGCCCTTTGCTCTATTCTTGAAAGCCTTTAAAAGACAGAATTCTAAGCCATTAAGGGTACCACCTCTCTGAGATTACCCACACTTCCTATTCTTTGAGTATGTACTTCTTAAAGAAAGCCATCTCACTGCTCAAATTATTGTGTTTTGTCTCTGTGCTCTTCCAGGGGGTAAGTGTCTTTGTCACTTTGCTATTTCATTCTATTTTCCAGACTCTAACTCTGGGGGGAAAATCCTGGGGCAAAATACCTCTAAAACTGAAATTGGTCAAAGAGAGAAATAAAGTTTAAAAACCCTTTCATTTCTTACAAGCCCTCGTCCTGTCTCACTCTTGACCTGGCTGCAGCAGAAGAGAGCTCCACACAACCTCTCTGGTGGAGATAAACCTCCCACGTCCCTGTAATTACCTATTGATATGTAGATGGCCTACCTCTCTCCACCCCTTGGAAACACCTATGGATATGCAGATGCACTAAAGCCAGGTAAGAGATTCTGGAAATATTACAATTTTACCCACAGCCCACCCTTCCAGAAATATCGCCTCACAAACTACATGTTCCCCATCTTCTGCAATGGCTGCTGTGTGAGAAAACTGGAGCATTGTAACTAATAACATAAAATAACAACAGCAATAAAATCATGATAATCCTCAAGCCAGAGGCTTCAACTAGGTTCAAAGTCCTAGGTAGACTAAGTCTATAGCTCACCCATTCCACAGGCAGGCAGTAGCTGAACAGGTAGGGAGTAATTATTAAGTGGCAGCTGCAGTCAGGTGGCAAATCCAGGCCACAGGGACTGTAGAATAAAATAACCTTAAGGGTGATAAGATACATGTTTTAAGGACACCAGCATAGGCAAATCTTGTCCATCAGGTAGGATACATGCAAGAGAGTGGTCCTGTGATAGGACAGTGGCAGGAATGGGAACTCATCCTGGTCTAGTATACCAGACTTTCACTCCCCTCCCCGTGGGAGTTACAGATGGGTCAATATTTGGGACTACAAGAGGTACATGCACTGACCATAAAGATAAAACAAAACTTCCACGTAAGATGCTCTTACATCCCGGACGTTTGGGGTACACTACTGTGATCTTTGGGGGCCACTCTTCTGTTACTCCAGAAATACACACAAGGCCAGCTTCCAAGCCTTTTCTCCAAGGTGCCAGAAGGGCCAGCCATCACTGGTCTATGTGTCAAAACGTCCAGGGCCACATCCACTCAGTGTCTCCAGGGTTTAATGCAGTGGGGACTAGCAGCAGAATGTTGCTCTGCTGGCCATACCCTGGCTTCAATAATTCCTCTTTGGTTTGCACATACAGTTGTATAAGAGAGGCAGCACTGTGTCTTAGCTTATCCACAGGGCTCAAGGCTCCTTTATGGGGATTCTCATTCAAATGCCATAGCACTGTCCATAAGCGAACTAACCAGCCCTATAGACTGTTGGTGTCTGACTTCAGACCAGATTTCAACAAACCATTGTACCTCTCTATCATACCTGCCCCAGTAGGATTATATGGTACATGAAACTTCCACTTTATTCCTACAATTGCTGCACCCATTCTTGTAATGCATGTCTAGTAAAGTGGGTGCCTTGATCGCTCTCAATCAGCTGTGGCTGGCCATAGGCTGCAGAGAGATGCCTTAGGCCCCTTCTGGTGGTTTGCTGATCTGCACAATGTGCAGGAAAAGCAACCAGTAGTCCAGTAGCCATGTCCACACAAGTCATGGCATACAGATATCCTTCTGATATGGGCAGAGACTCAATATGGTCTATCTGCCATCTGACAAGGGGTATCAGCCCCCTTACTATTGTCCCATGTTGCTGCAGGACTCAATATAAGTCCCTCTTAGAGCACACAAAGCACTCCTTCTGGGCTTGGCTGACTTTGTCGAAGGTCACAGGCAAGCCTCACTGACAGGCTACAGCCCACACTGTCTTTTGCTCTGTATGCAACAAACACTGATGCAACCATGGGGCTAAATAAGAGGCAGGCTTTCCTTCTAGCCAGTGCACCTGGACCAATGTGTCTGTTTCATCATTCCCTAGGGATGCCAAAGGCAAATGGCCAGTCACATGATATACAGTAACTGTCTTAGTCTGACCAGAGGCCCATAGGTCTTGCCCCAACACTTGCCCCCAAAGGGGTCAGTGACCAACCATCCAGTTGGCATGGTACCATGTTGGTAGCCACAGGGTCAAGCCCCAATAGACACCCCATCTGTCAGTGCACACAACTATGGGGGAAGGCTCCTGGGTGATCACAAGCCATACTGCTCACAACTGAACCCACTGGCTGCTCTTTCCCTCTCCATCCTCCATCCATATTGTCTCAGTCTTAGTATGGAAAGCCACAACCTCCACTTCGGGGGCTGCCCACAGCTGGAGCTGTCTGTATAATAAGCATCTTCAGGCATAGGGGCATCATAGAGCCTGATGAGGACTCTAGGCTACCAATGACCCAAAAGCAAGTTCTTCCTGCTTTCCACTGGTATGCACCACTAGCCCCAATAAACATCGGAGTTCTCCACTTAAGGGGCGAGTAGAGTAGGTGTTATACTGCCGTAAATATGCACCTCATTTGGCCAGTGTAGGTGTCTGTGCCATGCCACTCCGTGGCCTTTGGGTCCAGTCTCACACCAACCATGGAATGGGATAGGTGGTTATTACCTTGGTTGGAGCTGTTACAGTGATGGGCTCTGTAGCCAGCAAGGTGTGGTACACAGCAGCCGGTTGCTTCTCTATCAAGGTGTACAGGATCTCTGCTCCTTTCCATAGTTGTGACCAGAATTCAATAGGTCAGTGTGTCTGTTCAAGCTGCTGCCAAGGACCCCATCCATAACCATCCTCAGTTACATGAACATCTAGCTCACAGGGCCTTGATGAGTTCATTACACTCAAGGCCTGTACAGCCTTGAGTGTTCGCTTGGCAGCAGTAAAAGCAGCTGCCCATGTCTCATCCCAGTCCCACCTGATGCCCTTTTGTATCAACCGATATAAGGGCTTCAGAATTTGTGCCAAGTGTGGTATAAACCCTCTCCAGTGGCCCAAAAGACCCAAAAACTCTTGTAATACTGCCACAGTGGTATGGGTGGGGAAAGCCTGGACCTTGTGCATGACTGCTTCAGGAATAACTTTAGCTTTACCCAACCACCAGACAACCCCCAAGAATTTTACAGACAAAGCAGGTCCCTGAACCTTGGTGCTGTTCACAGTCCATCGTTTATCCAGTAGATGTTGCAGCTGTCTAGGAACTGCCCCTTCTAAATCTGAAAGAGAATCAGATGTGAGCATAATATCATCAATGCAGTGATACAGCTGCACCGTTTGCATTTTCTTCCATGTGGCCAAGTCCTGGGCTATAAGTCTGTGACAAATGGTGGGACTGTGGAGGTATCCCTGTGAAAGGACAATGAATGTCCATTGCTGGCCTTCCCACATGAAGGCAAACTGTCCCTGACTTTCCTGTACTATGTCAATAGAGAAGAAAGCATTAGCAAGGTCTACTACATAATAATACATCTCCAGTTCATGACTTAGTGTGTCCATAAGGGCAGCTATTGAGGGGACAGCAGCATGCAAAAGGGGTGTGACTTTATTCAATTCCCTATAGTCCACGGTCATACTCCAGGAGCTGTCTGGCTTTCTCACTGGCCGCACAGGGGAATTAAAAGGACTATGAGTGGGCTTTATGATACCCAACTTCTCCAAATCCTGTAGAGTTTCTCCAATTTCCTTGTGCCCCCCAGGCAACTTATACTACTAGTATTTGTCACTTGCTGAGGTACAGGCAGAGCCACAGGTCGGTGCTTAGCATGTGCCCTCAGAACTGCCTTTACCACGCGTACCCTCAGAGACCTCCCCAGAAGCAGCTGCCCTGCAACATCATTAACCATCCAGGGCTTCAGAATTCCAGTTACATTTGGCATACTACAAGATCACACTGGACCTCAACTCAACTATCAATTATCACAGCTCATAACCTCCTGTAACCAGTCACAAGCCTCCACAAATCTGTTTTAAATTCCTCTTTAATGTTCCAGGACCACAGAAACTCCTTTAGGTTTGAATCCTCCTTTGAAGAAAGCCCCCATACCTGTTACAGTGACCAGCATCATATGGCCAAAGATCACATCCTAGTTTTTAAAATTTAGGCAAATTACTTAACTAACTTCTGTTGGGTCTCGTTGTCCTCACCCATAAGATGAGGATAAAAATAATAACACTCCATGGGCAACTTCTTCATGAACATATTTCCCCAGGCAAGGGAAACAAAAGCAAAGATGAACAAGTGGGACTACATCAAACTAAAAAGCTTCTGTACAGCAAAAGACACCATCAGTAGAACAAAAAGACATCCTACAGTAGGGGAGAATATATTCATAAATGACATATCCAATAAGGGGTTGACATCCAAATTATATAAAAAGCTCATGCACCTCAACCAACAAAAAGCAAACAAGCCAATTAAAAAATGGGCAGAAGAGCTGAACAGACAGTTCTCCAAAGAAGAAATTCAGATGGCCAACAGGCACATGAAAAGATGCTCCACATCGCTAATCATCAGAGAAATGCAAATTAAAACCACAATGAGCTATCACCTCACACCAGTTAGGATGGCCAACATCCAAAAGACAAACAACAACAAATATTGGCAAAGATGTGGAGAAAGGGGAACCCTCCTATACTGCTGGTGGGAATGTAAGTTAGTTCAACTATTGTGGAAAAGTATTATGGAGGTTTCTCAAAAAACTAAAAATAGAAATACCATTTGACCCAGGAATCCCACTCCTAGGAATTTACCCAAAGAAAACAACTTCTCAGATCACAAAGACATATGCACCCCTATGTTTATCGCAGCATTATTTACAATAGCTAAGATATGGAGGCAACCTAAGTGTCCATCAGTAGATGAATGGATAAAGAAGATGTGGTACATATACACAATGGAATATTATTCAGCCATAAGAAGAAAACAAATCCTACCATTTGCAACAACATGGATGGAGCTAGAGGGTATTATGCTAAGTGAAATAAGCAAGGCGGAGAAAGACAAGTATCAAATGATTTCACTCATCTGTGGAGTATAAGAACAAAACAAAAACTGAAGGAACCAAACAGCAGCAGACTCACAGAACCCAAGAATGGACTAACAGTTACCAAAGGGAAAGGGACTGGGGAGGGTGGGTGGGAAGGAAGGGATAAGGGGGGAAAAGGGGCATTACAATTAGCACACATAATGCGGGGGAGAGGGCACGGGTAAGGCAGTACAACACAGAGAAGACAAGTAGTCATTCTATAGCATCTTATTATGCTGATGGACAGTGACTGTAATGGGGTATGTGGTGGGGACTTGATAATAGGGGGAGTCTAGTAACCATAATGTTGCTCATGTAACTGTACATTAATGATACTAAAATTTAAAAAAATTTCAAAAAAAAAAAAGTACTTTTAGGTTGGGTTGCCTTGGCAGCCTCTGTGGGAGGAGAAAGGGGTAGTGGGAGAAGACACCATGCACATGTACAGGAAGAGCGGTCCAGGACAGGACAAAGAAGAGCTACTTCTATTATGCACAATCTCCTTCTGGAACATGCTGTTTTCTCATTATCCTGCACATCTTGTCAATCAATGCCACAATTGCCTTTCTTTATGTCTGGGTTCCTGAGTTTGGCTTGAGAAAACTCACAAAGATGAACTAATTGGCCCTACTGTAAATTATTTCCAAGGGTGTCTGGAAACTCTAAGGCTGATACAGAGTACATACTCAACACATTTTTGTTGAATGTATGAATTTTGTAGCATCCTATGCCTGACCATACATTTTCTAAAACAACTATCATACATCTTTTCGTAAACTCAAACTTAACAGCTTTCACCAAGGATTTTGATCCCCAAGATTCTCTTTTAATTCTATTATGTAAGTTTCTTATCTTATACACATTAAAGAAGTGGAAAGAAAAAAAAATAACACTCACCTTACAATGTTGTCAATAGGTTTAATGAATTAATAAAGTTAAATGCTTAGAATTCAGCATGAAGTAATACATTCCATTAGCATTATTATTCAGTGCCTCAATCTCTCTCCTTGCCCTTCTCTGCATCTTCGCTTTCTTTCTCTTCTCTCTCTGTTGGGAGAACAGGATGTTAACTTAATAAGCCATTTGCTTTCACATGAAAAAAAAATCCCAATATTTTTGAAAATGAAAATTTTAGAAATTCAGCTCTTGTGCTGCTTCAGAAACAGTATAATGATTGCTGTAAAAAAAATCGAAACAATCTTCTCTTTTAAATGGTCCAAGTTTTCCCATCAAGGGCAGGAAAGCTTATCCAAATTTCAAGTTAGAATTTAACAACTGTCTTATTTTTTTAATTTTTAAAAGTCTCGCAAAAATTTTTTAAAGTCTTTCAAATTCCTTCAAGCCCTGTTGCCCCCAGTGAGATTTTTCCAGGAGCTACTACTGTCAGGAGTGGGCCAGCTCTGGCAACATGCAGACTATGCAGGTGTGGAGGAGGCTCACATTTCCAGGGGAATGCAGCAGATAAACTCTAACAAAATGTTTTAAAATATATAGTCAACTCCAAAAAAGGAAAATGTCCTAGGTATTAAAACACACACACACACACACACACACACACACACACACACACACACACACACACACACACACACACACACACACACACACACACACACACACACCCCTAGAAACATAGCCCTATGGCCCTGAGCTGACAGAAGACAGAGTTAGAGCTGACTCAGTTATTCTTGTTTATGTTGTTTTTCCCCTAAAAGTTCTATTGGATTGTTTTTTCAAGTTTCCTGTCCTTACTCAGGGTTTCCTATCTTATCCCTTAGTGTCCAAGAACCTGAAAGGACTGTACCTCTGTGAAAAGGGAACTCTAAAAAAATTTACTCCCTGGTCCAGGGTTCAAGAAGCTTGTAGTTTGCTTGAGACACTGGATGGGAGGGTGGTTGGGGGGTCCCCTGGGGTGGGGGGCAAAGGTGCGGAGAATGAGTTTGTTAGGCAGAAAGACAGACATGAGTGGGAGGAAAGGAGGGTGAGGCCCACCAAGAACTCAGGGAGTTAATCAGATTAAGCCAGAGAGGCAGAAAGGACTTAGGCCCTTTTGCAATGTGGGTTTGTTTCACATGCTCTGAATCTGGGTGGACCTTGAGACTTGCCTTAGCTAATGCAGGTGAGATTGGGCAGAGACATGAGACAGGCATCATAAATTAATTTTCCTAAAAAAATGCCAAGATTAGGATGGTGGGAGCGGGAGGGACTTATCTTAAGGGTAAGATTCCATGTTTGAAAGAGAATGGGGAAGAAGTTAGACTAACATCCTTTGGTAATCAGCCAATGACTTATCTTAAGGCAAGGCAAGCAATCTTAACTGACGTGTTCCCAATACATGGGAGTGGCCACGATCTTAGAGAGGAACAAAAGGTTTGTCCTACAGAATTACTTAGAGGACTGGCTACAGACAATGACATATTGTCTCTGTGGGTAAAATTGTAGCATTTCCAGAATATCTCCCCTGGTTTTAGTAGGTCAGCGTATCAATAGGTGTTCAGAGGTGAGAGAAGTAAGGCTTTAGTGCATTTGCATCATTCCGGGGAAGTTCATCTCCATATAAATGGGTAATTACCTGGGCAAGGAGGGCTTATCTGTACCTGAGAGGTGAGGGGAGGGCCGGTTTTGCTTCTGCTGGAGCTGGAAAGAGAGAAGACCCCAGACTGCAGTTTGTAAGCAATAAACAGATTTTGAACTTTATTTCTCCCTTTGACTGATAGCAGTTTTTAGAGGTATTTTGCTCTGGGATTTCCTTTCCCCAGACTTACAGTCTCTCACTGGAGATAAACATCATGAGACTACCTGACAAGCCCCGTCCCCTCACCAGTTACCTTTATCCCATTCTTGAAAGCCTCGAAAGGCAGAATCCTAAGCCCTTAAGCCTGCCTTGTCCTCTCTGAGGTTGCCCACACTCCCCTTTCTTGGAGTGCGTATTTGCAAAAGACTTTACTGCTCAACTTATTACACTTTGTCTCTGTACTCTTCCAGTGGTGTTTTTGGCACCTTGCCATTCCATTTCATTTTCCAGACTTTAAGCGTAAGTCTTCACTCTCTCTGACCTAATCCAGACAAGCAAGTGGGCCTGCCTTTGTCTACCTTGACTCTGGCCCATTCCTCCCTTAGGGTATATTCAAATAAAACTTTCATTCTGCTTCACTACTGTGCGTCTGCCCTTCAATTCTCTGTTGTGGCAACAAGAACCAAGAACAAACTCATCACCCCCAACAAGTTCATGGTCAGAAATAAAAAACTCCAAGCCTGCATCACACAAGTGTATGAAGTGTGAATTTATGCTCACAAGTTGGTGTAGGAATCCAAAGCTAATGAAAGTGACATAAGAACTCATCACTGACACTGTGAGAAGAGTTGCAAAGTCATGGATTGTATCTGTTTATTATGACTTTTGCCATATAAAAGTATGAGTAAATTGTAATATTTCCAGAATATCTTGCCTGGCTTTAGTCATAGGCATATCAATAGGCATTCCACAGGGGTGGAGACGAGTTCATCTCTGTATCAGTGGGTAAGTACCTGGGCAATGGAGGGCTTAGCTGAACCTGAGAGGCTAGGGGGAGGTCTGTTTTACTTCCTGCTAGAGCAGGAGAGATGGTACCGGACTGCAGTTTGTAAGCAATAAATGGATTTTAAACTTTATTTCTTTCTGACTAATTTTGGTTTTTAGAGGTATTTTGTCCTGGGATTTCGTCTCCCCGGACTTACAAAAAGTTTTTCATTCTAATGTGGGTGAATCTGTTCTTTCATGGTTTGTGCTTTTTGTGCTTCCTTGGGAAAATCCTATGGAGATAATCACCTACAATTTCTTCTAAAATGCTTAAAATGCTGCTCATATTTAGATCTTGAATTCACCTGAAATTTACTTTTTGATTGCTTTTGGATATAGTTTCAGGTAGGGATCTAATTTTAGCTTTTCCATTGGATAGCTAATTGTTCCAGAATTTTTTACTTACATGTAATTTCCCTGAAGACTTATGGTGCCATGTTGTTCTTGTGCCATTTCTTCTATATACATGTGCTTATTTGTTATTTTCCTACATTGATCTATTTGTCCATTTCACTGCCAAATTTACTTACTCTACAACAAATTTTAATATCTGGTAGTACAATTGCCTTCTTCTTATTGTTAGGAACTGAAGAGTCTGAGAATTTATCCTATTGCAAGCTAATAACAGCCAGTCACAGTTTCACGGATGCGAGCAGAAGATATGATAGTCTGGTGAGTCAGAGGCAGAAGACTTTATTGCTCACAACACAGCGGGCAGCATGAGCTTCATGTTTACCTCAGTTGCCCTTGTCGCCAAGTCCCACACGTGACGTGGAAAAGCTGAAATGAACACTGCACACACCACAGTGAGGAACCTGAGTTTAGGAAGCCCAAACTGTTTTAAAAGTGGATGCTAGCCAATATGCCTATTCTTTACTCCTGAGGGAGACGTTTCTTAAATATCCTGCACATCAAACAAATCTACCCTATGCCCTCAAGGGAGACATTATCTCTATTTTCCAAAGCTGTTTGCTACACAAACATCCTCGAAATGATAGTCCAGAAAAAAAATTTGTCACTGTCTGGGTTCAGATGGGCAAAACCACAGGAGACCAATGGAGCACTGTCTCCCAACATTGATTCTTCACTATTATTTTGCTTATGGTGGCCCTTTACTCTTCCATACGGATTTTAAGATCAATTTGTACAGTTGCTTTGTGTAGCCCTATATTGACAGATATAAATTTATACAATCATTTAAAAATGTATTCTTTACAACCACATATAAAAAGTGTCTTATAAGTAACAACTGTAGTTATAGGTTTGCAAAGCAATTAGCAGTATTTAAAAAGACCACAAAACAAAACAAAAATAGCTTAAAAAGCAAACAAAACAGCAGCAACAGAACAGTGAAGCCCCGGGACCTTGCAGAGGTCTGTAATATAAATGCTCTGTAATACCATTTCTACAGAGAAGGGCCCAAGGGACTCCCATAAATTAAAAAAAAATTAACCTCTGCTGAAAATGAAAATAAGCAAATTCAGAAACACTAGAAAACAATCCAGTGTGAGAGACAAACTGGAGAAAGCATCTCAAGAATTTTAGATTATAGAATGATCTGAAAGAGAATAAAACAAGCATATTAACAATTACTCAAAACCAAAAAGCAGAAATGGGAACACAGAGGACGGAATGGGACAACAATCAGAAAAGGAAGGTTTTGAAAACAGATCAAATAGAACTTCTAGAAACTAAAAGACAAACCAAAATATTAAAATCTGAAACTTCAGAAAAGGGTTAAATAGATTAGAAAAAGCTAACAAGAGATTGGAAGGTAGATTTGAGGAAATTGCTGAGAAAGGCCACACAGATAAAGAAAGGGAAAAAAATAAGTGTATACCTAAGATCATAATGAAACCACAAAACCCAAGGAAAAAAAAAAATCTTACAAGCAATCAGTGAGCAAAGATACAACCTCATTTGTATGAGAATCAAGAATAGGCAACATATTGCAATCTGTGGTGTAGCTCTTAGAATAGTGGTTATTTCTAGGGGTGAGAGAAGGGTTCCAATGGAAAAGAGTCTGAGATACTGGAAATGTTTTACACCTTCATGGTTACATGAATGTGTAATAACATGGATATCTAAATATGTAAAATGTCCCTGAGCTGTACACTTAAGATTTACATACTTCATTGTATGTATATCACATCTTAATAAAAAATATTCTAAAAAGAGCAATCAGAAAGAAGAAAAAAAGCTATCTACAAAGGGATGACAGCTAGGTGAACAGGAGACTTTTGGTCAGAAACAAAAAAGGCCAGAATATAATCCAACAGTGACTTCAAAGTGCCAGGGAAATGAAACATCAGTTAGAGTACTTTACCAAGCAGAACCATTACTAATGAATGAGAGGGACCAAAAACATTTTCAGGTCAAAGCTAAAACCTCTAAAATAGATGCTTCAGAAAGGAGGATGGATGATCAAAATAGCAAACTGCTGGTGAATCTACATCAGCATTAACTTTCAAAAATAATGATTTTGAAGAGCTTTAAAAATTAGGTGGATTATCCTGCACACACACACATGTATATACACATGAAATGATACATGGCAAGGTTATTCACTGCTACTTTGAAACAGCACAAATGAGAAACAGCCTTGATATTCATCAATAGGGGAAATGAATAAATAGATGGCATTACATCCACACACTGGAATATTATTTGGCCATTAAAAAGAATGAAATAAATTTTTGAGTATGATATAGAATAAATGTATTTCCATATAAGTCAGATTTTCTGCATTAACAACATGAGAGTGGGTTGTAACAAGTTTCTAATACACTCCATTTATAGGGAAGGAGGGAGTGTATAATTGCAAACACTAAAACACTTTCACAATTGTTCAGTGAAAAAAGTAGAACACAGAACAGTGTGTACAGTATCTTACCATCTGAATAAAATAATTCAAAACAAAAGATGCCATGATGTAATTGGAAGATCCTTGGAAGAACACACTTGAGAAAGGCAAAGATGATTGCCTTCTTGTGTAGAAACTGAGCGGCTGTGGACAATGGTAGGCTAGAGGCATTTCACCCTAACTATACACTCTTTTGTACTGTTTGAATTTTCTACCCTTTGAATACAATATCTAAGCAAAAGGTAAATTTCCTTTATTGTTTGGGTGGAGGCTAGAGATATTAAGCTCAGACTTGATTAAGGAAATATACATTTAAGATTTTTAAGAATAACCAAGGAAGAAATAGGAATTGAAGGCACAATTAAAATGGCATAGGAACAAAGAGGAGAAAATAAATGATCTTGAGCACTTAAAAAATATATATTTGAGAGCCATTGGTGTTTCCTTTTCTCTGAACTATTGTTCCCTATAATTGGTCCCTTTTCTGTTTGGTTATTGACCTTTTTGCTATTGATTTCTAGGGGCTCTTGGTACATTAGGCGGTAAGCCTTCTGTGAGGCAAGTTGCAAATATTTTTGCCCAGTTTGTCACAGAAGATTGTATTTAATGTAGGCAAAATTTTCAATCCTTTCTTTGTAACTTGCATCTTAGTTAGAAAGGCCTTTCCTACTCCGATTGCAAAAGAATGAATCTCATATTTTCTTCCAATATTTCCCATAGGTCCTATGTGCATCTCATTTCCTCAGCTGCACTTTTATCTTCTTACAGGCGGGAACATTAACAGGATACATCTGCATGTCAAGTCATGGGGCTTAATGTCCCCAGTGCAGTTTCTGCAGTAGGTAATATGTTTTTACTAAAATCTTAAATTTCTCCCTAATCACCTATCAGTGTCCTCTATGATCCAAGACAATTTTTAAAAAGTCTCTAATAATGATTTTGAAAAATAATCTGATTTCATCTCCATTATAGATAAGGAAATTGAGGTTTAGAGATGTTAAGAAACTTATCCACATCACAAAGTTAGAAAGCAGTGGAGTTGGATTTGAAACTCAGATAGTCAGGCTATAGAGTCCTCAACCTTAACTCCAATGGGTTGTAAGAGGCACAATCTAAAAACACTGATTTTTTTTTTTTCTCTTTAAAAATGCCATCAATATCTGGGCGATGATAGCAGCAAAAAGATACTGGTTTTCTAAAGCAGCTGCAAACATTAAATGGGTGAATTATGAAACATAGTTTATAAATGTAAGTTGTTCATTTATCCAAAGATAGTAATATTTACATTAGCAGTTTATAAAGTGTTCTCACCTAAATTATCTCCTGCTTTTCTTTCAACAAGAAAGTATTTTAATTATTAAAATGGAATCTGTCATACTGGAATGAGAGGGAAAACAACATATATACAATGTTATTCATTGTTATGTTATATTAGCAAAGGATTGGAAACTGAAACAGCCTAGAAGGGAACTGAAAAGCAGATGCAGAATAGTGTGTATAGTGTGTGATGATTTGTGAGCAAATGCATGTTTCAACTTCTTCATCCTTCTTAAGTTTTCTAAATACAGAAAATGACTCATTCAGTATTTCCCTCATCATTGTGATTGTCAATACTCTCCCAAATCAAATGTGTACCTTGGCCACAAGCTCAGGGGCTGTTTCATGCACAAGGTCAGTCCGTTCAACTGTAACTATATTTCTCTCTTCTTTTATGTGTCCACTCATCAGTCAGCCTCTGGTGTGTGCTGGTAACTGGTAAGTCTCAAAGCAGCAGAACCCTCAAATCTTGTTTTGTTATTGATGATAAAGATGCTAACAGTGACAGAGAAGAGATAATAGGGAACAACACTGACCAAACTCTGTGACTTCATGGACTTCTTTCAGAATCTTTGTCTTCATCTCACTCTGTGAATTGTAATTCAGGAGAAATTCAGAAAACGCAGAAATGCATCCTCAGGGCAAATTCCATGGCATCACACACAACTTAGTAACTCTGTCCATCACCCGTTCCACCGGAGGCACTAAATGCACTCTCTCTGAACAGATGAGGATGTAGGTCTCAGAGCAGACCACCCTTCTCAAGAAACAGTATAAACTCATCCTTACTTACATCTCTTTACAGCTCATCAACAAAGATTGTGTTTCCAGTTCTGGGTTGCACCCCATACATAATACACACCGTCTGAAGGAAGATGGTCATATTTTCTGTCTCTTGATTACACCCTCCATGTAGCTAATCCACTCAGGTAAAGCCATCATCAAATCTCTTCATAGATTCTTGCACTTGGTTCACATTTCTCCATTTGTTAGTCTTCATAATTTGACACAAAAATGTGATTTCATTTTAGAACAGGCAAGTAATTAATTAAAAGGAACGACTAAGAAACTGAAGCTGTAAGAAATCGTTTTGTTTGAGCCGTTGGAGCTTGACATAACTGAGAGTATCAAATATTCTTTCGTCAAGGTTGACATAAGCTACAAATCCTGCCTGAAATCGTTCATCAGCTCCGCCCGCCGCCTTCTGTGGCACTTCTCGAGAAGTCTCACGGTATTTCGTGTGAGGGGCACTGGATGCATGGATTCATCCCTTTTTAACTGAACCCTATTGCCAGTCACCTGATTCTCCTGTTAGGCAGGGCAGAGAAAGGGGTAGGCAAACTGCTGGTGGTAACTAATCCATGGCGCTTGGAAAACAACCAAACATTGTGTGAGTGCCTCCCTTCCCTCTCCTATCAAATATTCTGGCCAAAAAAGTCAAACCTGAATCAGACCATGCTTCTCCATCTTCTACACCACTTGGTAGGAAATGTGAAGTACATCATAAGGAGGCCATTAGCAAAATCCAAAATGTGGGAAGCCCTATAGGGCAAATCATTTGATAATTTGGAATGAATTACAAGAAGAAAAAAAAGAGATGAAGAATTTATGGATTAAAAGAGATTTAAGAGATTTATCAACCAAATGTAATGAATGGACACTATTTGAACCCTGATTAAAGCAAAGTGTAAGAAGTGTGTATGAGATCGATGTGGGAACTGGCACATTGGGTAATTGACATTAAGGAATTGTGAACGTTTTGGGGTGTGGCAATGGTAGTGTAGTGTAAATAAGCCCATTTACAGATATGCACTGAAAATATTCACAGATGCAATGACAAGTCTGGGATTCGCTTCAGAATTGTCCTGTAGCAGGAAGTAAGAGGGACATGGAATTAAGGAAATGGGCCATGAATGGAGCTGGTGATGGATTCTCGGAGGTCCATTGTTTTGTTCTTTATATATTCTGGAAATTCTCCATAAGTTGAAAAAGACAGATGACAGTTAGACATTACAGTCGCTGAAGGTCCTGAGCAGGATGTTGAAGTGGTGGTGTACAGGGTGGACTGGAGGGATGGCAGGTGAGGAACGGAGTGGGGAAAGCTGGTGGGGGCTGAGCTGCACTGAAGGCAGTCTGAGGACAGCTGAGTAGGAAAGTCCAAGTCGGCAGGTGGTGGCATCCGAGACTGCAGCAGAAGTCTTCAGTCCTATACTTCGGACAATTACAGCCATAGTATAGAGAAGCTTTCAGAGTGCAGAGAATCAATGCTTACACCTTAAGGAATGAACCAACCTAGGGTTCAGGAGGAAAAAAGGAGAGGACGTCCGCTGAACCAACTAGGCAGATGATCACCCCAAACCTCCTCTGCAAGTGCACTTTCCTTTTACTAAGTGGCAGGAACACTTAGCACATAGGGAGCTACATTTCCCTCTTGCCAGCTGGAGGTGTTTAGACAATAATTTTCCAGTTAAGGTGAGATCATTCAGAATGATGTTCTTTAAGGACAAAATCAGGCTCTGTGAACTACAACCCTAACTTCCCTTTAGAAGTTGCACAGTAGTATTTTGAAATGGTTTCCAAAGCTATTTAGACCTGGAGCTGGCTCTGCTTTGTGTGCCCAACTCCATTCTGTACCAGGCTTGGTGCAAGCACCATAGTGGACCCGAAACAGCTCTGTCTCATTTATTTTCAAAGACCTACAACGGGAGCCAGGTCAAAAGAAATCAGATTCCGCAACACTGCTCTCCACCCTGGTAACCATGCATTCATGTCAGGGTCCCAGCTCTCCAGACAGATGTCTTTCTCTTCCAGTTAATTTCAGTAGTCATGGCACTTCTTTCATGGAAAGCCCATAGAAGTGATGTTATTTTAAACTTTGATTCTCACCTGTCACACAGCATGACATCATGCTTTCAATGGTGGAGTTATTCTACATAAATATGCTTGTGGCAAGAATGGAACAAAGGGATGATACAGAGAATGACATGCAAACAGCCTCCCAGAATCAAACTGTTTTGAACAAAAATGTTAGGCATTTCAACTTGATAGTCCTCAAAAAGACAAGTCCAAAAGGGGGCATTACAGAACTGCTTGGCCAAGGTTGGAATACTCTTGCAGCGCAGCACACTATATAGCAACTACCCGTGCACACTTGTATCCCCTGCTAGACTAAGTTTGAGATCAGGACAGCGTATTTATTATCATTATCTAGAAAACTGCCTGGCTCATGGCAGGATTCACGCATGACTCAATCAGTGAATATATGAATGGATGCACCAGAAGCTCTGAGGATTCTATCTTTCAGGATGTAGAGATTGTAGATGTGGTTTAGATGCCATCCTTTCAAGATCCCTCCAAAGTAGGACTTTAACACATTTGTTCTGTCTCTTAAAGCATTTATTTTTAAACCATATGAGTTGCCAATGTCATGAAATAACAATACTTCCCCCAAATAACAGCATGATGGTTGAGGTTTATCAATGAGACAAATGAATTTTCGTTGGTCCTATTTTTTCTTAAAAGATCAACAGCTGTTATTTTATAGAGACCAAGAAGGAAAAAAAAGAACAGCGGGCCTGCATTTCACCCTGCAAGTCAGTCTTTCAGACTAAACTTAGGAACTGCTCCTTCTAGGCACCAGGAAAAAATGAGCTGCCACCTCATGCCACTCAGATGGTCAGCCCCAAGCAGTCTTAGCGATTAAAATGCCATGGCAGCTGCTATGACCACCTCAGCCCCATCACCACCTCTCTGCCCTGAAAACCATTTTGCCAGCTTCTGCAGGCCGTGTAGTTTGCCTTGTCCCCAGCTTCGGCACACACACCCTTCGGGCTGCAAGGCAAGGCGGAACATGAACGCAAGGCTGCTGCCCCTCTTGGTACAAAACGTTTCCCCCCATCTTAAATGTTAGCTCTTACAAATGGGCTGGTTAAGCATAGTGCCTAAGAGAATTGCCAATCATTTATTGTTGATGGTAGTGTCCTTTATGGATTTCCACATCATTTAAAGACCTCAGAGACCATTTAGTAAAATCTCTTCATTTTAAAATTGACAAAAGTATCACCCAAAGTCCAGTTTCCATTAGGGTTCACTCTCGGTGGTGTGAATTCTGTGGGTTTGGACAAATGTCAAACATGTATCCATTATTGTAGTTTCATACAGAGTGTTTTCACTGCCCTAAAAATCCTCTGTGCTCTGCCTATTCATCCCTCCCTCCCCCGCCAACAACCCCTGGCAAATAGTGATTTTTTTGTCTCCATAGTTTGGTGGTAAGTCTGTCACATAGGTTCAGCAGTTACAACAAACGGGCCACCCTGGTGGGGATGTTGATAATGGGGAGGCTATGCACGTGTCAGGGCAGGAGGACAGCGGATAGCTCTGTACTTTCCTCTCAATTTTGCTGAGAACCTAGAACTGTCCTACAAAAAATTAAGTATTTTTGTAAAAAAAAAAACAAAATTGAGACTTTAAGAGGTTAAGTGACATGCCCAAGGCACAGAGCTGGTTCACAGCAGACCAAGCCTAGAAAACCAGGAATCTCACATTGCAAGCTTTATGCACCACACATTATGCAGCTCCACATCCGTACCAATAAAAAGTCAAGAAATAGTTTGTGAGAATCCATTTCTTAGAGATACAAGTGAGGAATAGAGTTGAGGGATCTTTTTCTGGTCCAACTGAATCACCTGCTCAGGTGAGTGGCAGAGAAATGAGGAGTCCTGAAGTTTGTATCTGGGTTCGGTTTTGCCACTCCTCCTGCCCCCAGCCCCCTCCCAGCACCTCTACACTTTGGTTAATGCACTGCTCTGTGCCTGGAAGACTTTTTTCCTCCATCGTCAGCTGCTACTCAGTCCCAAAGGTGAAGAAGCTCATTCGTCACCTCCATGATGAATGGGAGGCTTTCTCTGGGCAGAATGAGTGCCCCTCTCACACTTCTGAACTCTTGAGTACTTAGCAAATAACTCTCATATAGAATCGGTGAGGTCTGTAGCTACTTATTGGTCCTCCAGTTAGATTGTGAGTTCCATTACAGTGGGATGAATCTTAATCACCTTTGTATTTCCAGAAACAAATTCCATGATGGGTTACAGTTTATGTGCTCAAAAACACTGTTTGGAGAAAAGACACAGATCTAACATTTCTTCTTTTTGAAGTACAGTTTGAGATTTAGAAAATATTATAAAACAAAAAAAAAATATAGCTTTTATAATGAAGCAGCTGATAGAATATACTGAATATTGTAGATTTAAGAGTTCTGGTAGGACAAAAACTATGTATCACTAAAATATAAAAAACTTTTTTCCCTTTAGAAAAACAATCGTTAAGTAGTATTGTATGTCTTCAATGTTCTGAAACTGTTAGTAACCATTTGGGTTAACAATAATAAAAATAATGGGCAACCATTTGCTTTAAAAATAAAATATATACGGTATAAAAAGAACAGCTTGGTTCTAGCTCCTGGGTACTCAATGGGAATCATTTTGGAAGGTTATAAGGCCATTAATTTGGAGGAGGCTAGAAGGTACACAGATTAAATATAAACCTACAAAAGGAAATCTGTTTTAATAAAGTCTGATTTTAGATTTCAATCACAAATGAACAAGGCAATAAAAAAAAATCCAAGTCAGGTAAATAGTTATTGCTTATTCTCCTTCCTGCCTCAGGACCAAAAATTGTATTAAACTGTGCTTACACAAACTGTACAATAAAATGCTATGCAAGTATCCAATAACCAGTGGTTTGATTCAAGATTACAAGAGATAAAATGAATGTTAACACATTAAACAAAGATGGTTTAACTGTTTTTTCCGAGCACATATACAATATATAATGGTTCATTATTAGAACTAAAAAATTTTTGGTCCCCAAACCTCATCTTCTTAAAGTATTTTTGCTCCACTTTACATGTTTGTGTGAATTATTTTTAAACATGAACACAGCATTGATATGTTCATTTTCTTTATAAGCAACTGATAGAAATGTAAATATAAATACACTTCTCAAGTGGCTGTCCTGTACAAGACAGCCCAGCATTTAGTAATTGTATAGGTTTTCAGGCTACTTCCATGAAAAGAATTATAGGGAAGATGAAAATTTGTTACTTCTAATAAAAGCATATTAATTACAATATATTTTTGAGAGTTAGTTATTTTTAAGATCTTCATTTTTTAAATTCAGATAATGCCCAGGCTCAATTTTTTCATAAAGTTGTTAGGTTTGGCCATCTTTTCTTTATCTACCTTAAAGGTCAAACAATAGGACAATGGGGAATGCATGCATGTCTCTTAAAAAAAAATACTGTAGCTCTAGTTTAAACCATTTGGTCCTCAAAAATATTGCTTAACAAATCAAGTTCAGCTTAATTGCAGGTAAATGTAATTATGCCCAGAACTGGAATATTTTACTCTGCCTTTGGCTGCAGGTTATACTTCTGTGGCTGGAAAAAATGTTCTTCTATAGCACTGACTAGTTCATTTAGTTCTTTCTTCAGCTGCTCAGGATCACTGAAAAATAAGGGAGAGAAAGTCCATATCAGTGGATTATTCCAAAGCTTATTCTAAGTTCATCCCACACTGATCAAGTAGCATTGAAATTTAACTGTAAGAGGAGGTTAAGCCAGACAAAACAGAATTCCAGTGATGTAAGCATGGAAATGCATTGGTTGACTTGAAACTCCACCCCACCCCCCCAAAAACCCATTGGACAATATTCATTATTTTTCCCAAAGGTTTCCCAAGGTCTCTACTATAAAAAAATCATCCCTTTGCATCTATTAAGTTTTAAGAAACACAATTTTGGCCTAGCGTCCCTAAAAGATCTACAACGTCTGTACCTAACAGTATAGAGAAAACTTTCATGACAGTTGTCATTAGATCCTGCAGAGCTTTTATAATGACATCTCGTTCAATGCTTGGTCTCTCAGAATGTGAACACTCCTGCTCCTGTCCTCAAACTCTTGGCAGCTAAGATGTAGCCTCTTTTTAAGGCCTTCTTAGAATGGACAGGGATGGGGAGCCTCCTAGTGGGCCTACCAGTCATACACCAGGAAAGAAGGCCCCCTCCCACCAGATTTTATCTTTATTTTTCTACCTCCAGAGCAAAAGGGTCACAACTGAAGTACAAAGAATCTAGGGAACTAGATCCCTCTAAGGAAATTAAGTTTCCAAGCATGTGGAAAACACTCATTTATATGCAAACACTGGAAGGTAGAGAATAGATAAAATTGGATTTGTAATTAGACTTACAGCAACTCACTTACATGTCAGGCACAGTGTGACTTACTCTAAGTACTTCAAACCAGAAAGCTGAGTTTAAAAAACTGAGTCCTTCAATTCGAACTTTCATTCTTATACTTGACCATCTTCAATATGCTCAAACTTTACTTGCGTGGAAATGGCAATCCTTGTAATTAGTTAAGATCATTTTTACATTGTAATAGCTAACCAGTACAACTAAAACAATCCATTTCATTACAGACATTAATTCTGGCTCTACTATTTACTAGCTGTGTGCCCTTGGGCAAGTGGTTTAGCCTCTCAAAGTCCCGGATTCCTCATTTGTAAAATTGGGCGGAAGACTTTATTTTCTCAAGAGAGTTGTTGTATAGATTGAGATAAATTATATAAAGCAATTAGCACAGAACTTGGCCCATAAACCTCAATAAATGTAGCTATCATTATAGTTATTTTTATCCCAATGGTCACATAAAAAGTAATTGTGTTTCCTAAGTACATATGTATCACATTGGTTTTTTTCTCCTTCTCTATAAATGTGCTTTGAAGAAAACGATTCTGAAACAAGCACTATTTTTTTAATTATATACTTAAAATTAAGCTCATCAGTGAATCAACTGTATTACATAAATAAATAAATAAATATCTCCTATTGGTTTTGTACCTCTGTTAGAACCCTATCTGATAAAACTGATACCCAAATCTTGAGATATTAAGAGTGTTCTTGTTTTTAGGAGACGCATATTGAGGTCTGAACTTATTTTCAAATGGCTCAGGAAAAAAACCCACCCTGCATATGTAATATATATGGTGAGAGGGAGAAAATAGTGCAAAATGTTAGCCTTTGCTGAGTCTAGTTTGGAACAGGCTAACTATGACTTGCAGCCTGCTTTTGAAAATAAAGTTGTATTGGAACACAGCCACACCTGTTCTTTATGCAAAAGATTGCCTTCTGCTTTCAAGAAACAGCAGAACTGAGTAGTCTGGAAGGAGACCATAGTGCCTGCAAACCCTAAAATATTTAAATTTACTATCTGACTTTTTAC